>NW_024039599.1:0-265907 GCF_016077235.1 Cyprinodon tularosa
TTTTCAGTCTCTCCACTCTAGAAGGGTGGATTTTGCTAAAACTTTGTGGCGCTTGAGGTCTGATTATACAAAAACCGTAGCAGTTATCAACATGCCGTCTTCAGTTTTATGCAGAGGAAGGATTTATCTACAAACTGAGCTTTAAACTTTTTTTCTAAGTGAATGTATGCCGACACAGTGAAGCGCTGTTTTTTATGCTTTTTTTTACCTCTCCCCATTCATTTCCTATGGGATTTTTTTGCGACGTTTTCGCTAATAATTCGCGAACCTTCGGACTAATGAGAAAGTTTTATACAAGCACGCATCGCACCATTGGTCCCGACGCGTGTGCCAACTCTGGGCCCGATCCGACAAACCGTGCGGGACTAGTTACGCGCCGAAGTTTTAGGGGACGAGGAGAACTATAAGCTATAATAATAATACGCGGAATAAATATGTGCAATAGTAATAGGTGGGCCATGCCTTCGGCATGTGGCCCCCCTAATAATAATACGCGGAATAAATATGTGCAATAGTAATAGGTGGGCCATGCCTTCGGCATGTGGCCCCCCTAATAATACGCGGAATAAATATGTGCAATAGTAATAGGTGGGCCATGCCTTCGGCATGTGGCCCCCCTAATAATAATAATACGCGGAATAAATATGTGCAATAGTAATAGGTGGGCCATGCCTTCGGCATGTGGCCCCCCTAATAAATATGTGCAATAGTAATAGGTGGGCCATGCCTTCGGCATGTGGCCCCCCTAATAATAATAATAATACGCGGAATAAATATGTGCAATAGTAATAGGTGGGCCATGCCTTCGGCATGTGGCCCCCCTAATAAATATGTGCAATAGTAATAGGTGGGCCATGCCTTCGGCATGTGGCCCCCCTAATTACTTTAGGTATTTATTAATGTGCATGTTATAATATTTTTTCCTTTGTATTTTTTTTTTTTTTATGTATTATTGTATTTATTTCTTCAATGCTATTCTGTATGCATTCCTGCCTCATTATGCAAATGAGGAAGGGCTGTGTCTTAGATGGTTAACTTCTGCCCAATGGTTGGCGGCTCATCTTCTTAACTCACAGAGCTCAGAGTATTACCGTAAGTTAAAAGTTCTCTTTTCTGTTGCTGTTGTTCAATAAAAGAAAATTTTAAGATTATTTGAGATAAGAACATTATACTTTTAAGTATAACATGGCCCATCTACCGATTTAATGAGTAATACATAAAAAAAAAAAAGATTCTGAAGTTGAGAGGACCATGGCAACCAACGGACCTTTGAGGCTTACTTCAGCCCGTCTGCAGCATCCCTTTCTCGGCAAGATCGATCGATCGATCGATCGATCGATCGATCGATCTATCTATCTATCTATCTATCTATCTATCTATCTATGATTCATAAGAGAACACACTGATTTTTTAAGACAAATTGGTGTTTTTAACAGATTTACCAACTCGGCTGGCACAAATGTCATTTCCATCACTTTAAATATTTGTCATTTCTTCTAAAATACTATGATTCACATAATGTTTTTTAACAGGGAGAACAATTTCATATATAGTTTTAACTGTTTATGCCTTTATTGTTAACACATACATTTATGGATTAGGTAAATTAATTGTGATGAGGACAAGACGTGAATCTTATGTCCGCCATAACTTGAGATATAGCATTGGAATCGCAAGATGCATTTCAAGGTGTAAATACCTGTGTTTTTAATTAAAGTGGAACATTATCTCTTAAGTTATGAAGAAGGTTTTAATGAGTGATTAGAATTTTGCAACAATTTTTTAAAAACAAATGGTGTGGTAGAAATTACTGGTTGTTGTGGAATTACAATAAATGGACCATATATACATAAAAAAAAAAAATAAATGTTTTCTCACCCCTTGTGGGGTGGTACAGTATGTGTCATCCTCAAGCTCGGGTCCTCTTACCAGAGGCCTGGGAGTTTGAGGGTTCTGCACAGTATCTTAGCTGTTCCTAGGACTGCACTCTTCTGGACAGAGACCTCTGATGTTTTACTGTAGCCACTCTCCCAGTTTGGGGGTCACAGCCCCCAGTGCTCCAATTACCACTGGCACCACTGTTGCTCTTACTTTCCATATCTTTTCTAGCTCCTCTTTCAGCCCTTGGTATTTCTCAAGCTTCTCGTGTTCTTTCTTCTTGATGTTGCTGTCGCTTGGGATGCCACATCTATCACTACTGCCTTCTTCTGCTGTTTGTCGATCAACACGATGTCTGGTTGGTTAGCCATCGTGTTATTTTTTTTGATGCTAACAAATATACACTATATTGCCAAAAGTATTTGCTCACCCATCCAAATTATTGGAATCAGGTGTTCCAATCACTTCCATGGCCACAGGTGTATAAATTCAAGCACCTAGGCATGCAGACTGTTTTTACAAACATTTGTGAAAGAATGGGTCGCTCTCAGGAGCTCAGTGAATTCCAGCGTGGAACTGTGATAGGATGCCACCTGTGCAACAAATCCAGTCGTGAAATTTCCTCGCTCCTAAATATTCCACAGTCAACTGTCAGCTGTATTATAAGAAAATGGAAGTGTTTGGGAACGACAGCAACTCAGCCACGAAGTGGTAGGCCACGTAAACTGACAGAGCGGGGTCAGCGGATGCTGACGCGCATAGTGCGAAGAGGTCGCCAACTTTCTGCAGAGTCAATCACTACAGACCTCCAAACTTCATGTGGCCTTCAGATTAGCTCAAGAACAGTGCGCAGAGAGCTTCATGGAATGGGTTTCCATGGTCGAGCAGCTGCATCCAAGCCATACATCACCAAGTGCAATGCAAAGCGTCGGATGCGGTGGTGTAAAGCACGCCGCCACTGGACTCTAGAGCAGTGGAGACGCGTTCTCTGGAGTGACGAATCGCGCTTCTCCATCTGGCAATCTGATGGACGGGTCTGGGTTTGGCGGTTGCCAGGAGAACGGTACTTGTCTGACTGCATTGTGCCAAGTGTAAAGTTTGGTGGAGGGGGGATTATGGTGTGGGGTTGTTTTTCAGGACCTGGGCTTGGCCCCTTAGTTCCAGTGAAAGGAACTCTGAATGCTTCAGCATACCAAGACATTTTGGACAATTCCATGCTCCCAACTTTGTGGGAACAGTTTGGAGCTGGCCCCTTCCTCTTCCAACATGACTGTGCACCAGTGCACAAAGCAAGGTCCATAAAGACATGGATGACAGAGTCTGGTGTGGATGAACTTGACTGGCCTGCACAGAGTCCTGACCTCAACCCGATAGAACACCTTTGGGATGAATTAGAGCGGAGACTGAGAGCCAGGCCTTCTCGTCCAACATCAGTGTGCGACCTCACAAATGCACTTCTGGAAGAATGGTCAAAAATTCCCATAAACACACTCCTAAACCTTGTGGACAGCCTTCCCAGAAGAGTTGAAGCTGTTCTAGCTGCAAAGGGTGGACCGACGTCATATTGAACCCTATGGATTAGGAACGGGATGTCACTTAAGCTCATATGTGAGTCAAGGCAGGTGAGCAAATACTTTTGGCAATATAGTGTATATATATATATATATATATATATATATATATATATATATATATATATATATATATATATATATATATAAATACAGTGTGCGAAATACGGGGGGGTCCGGGGGAGCTTGACCCCCCCGATTAACCCATGTGACCCCCTGAATGCCTCAAAAGCAAAATTTAAAGGGGGTCTTAAATTGTGTCAAAAAAATTAAAAATAAAATATTTATTTTGTCGCTAATGGTCACTAAAATGTTTTTAAGCTCAACATGTCCATTATTAAAATTCAAAACCTTTATTCACAAATATGTTCTATTTTTTGCTGAGTGGAGCCAGCCAATCCTGCTCGCGTATGCAAATTAGCCATGTGCTTTTCCGCAATTAATAACATGGGCAACTCGGAACAGATTGTGCAAAGACAGCAGGTCTTCACTCCTGTTTGTGGACCTCAAAGGTCCTCCAGATTCACAGAAAGCGTCATCCACCAAGCTGTCAGGAAGCTGAGCCCCCCTAAAAAAAAAATCACTCCGGACAGACTGTCTCCTGCACTACTATTATTACTATATTTATTTACTGTTCTTTTGCACTGTTACAAATGCTATATCTTACATAATTGGTAATAATAATAATAGTAATAATAATAATAATAATGATAATAATAACAATAATATTTTTCTCCTGCCATTATCCTCTGCCTTTTTGCACTAGCATAAGTATTGCATATTTTATATTATTGTACATTTTATATTTTATTGTGAAATTGAATGTTTAAATTTTAGAACTGATCTTATCTGTTTCGCCTGTGCACTTTATCTGTTTCACTGTTGGTGAATGAGAAACGTCCTCCCGAGTCCTTGTATGTCTGGTGAATGTGAAGAATTGACATTAAAGCTGACCTTGACTTTGAAATGTTATAGGCCTACTGCATATTGAGAAAATTTAGATCAGTATTGCGCAACAATAACATTTTCTTTCTAACTAGATGAAGGTCTAATAGCCATTGCATATAAAGAGTAGTGTGCATGACTATTTGGGGAAAAAATAGATTTCAGCTAAATGTCTGAAATGACTTTCAAGACCTGTTGTGTGATATTAGTCATAATTTATGCCAAATTTTATGCTACTCCTGAAACCAGTTAGTAGTTCTTCTTTGCCTCCCCAACCAGCTCTTCATTGTTTTTCATCAGACTGCTCCCTTTAACTACAAGGGACATGCACTGCATGAAGGCTTGAGTGTAGACTCTGAATCCGATTTACACCTTCATTCAACTTCTTCCCCCAACTTCAGAGCTGGCTCCAGCTAAGCAGACAACTGTCTCCCCTTACAGGGAAATGGAGGACAGCCTCTATCTCCAAACTAGTTTGTGCTGGGTTTTTTCACTCCACTAGGAATGTGTAAGT
The DNA here is from genome assembly GCF_016077235.1 of Cyprinodon tularosa. Lineage (NCBI taxonomy): Eukaryota > Metazoa > Chordata > Actinopteri > Cyprinodontiformes > Cyprinodontidae > Cyprinodon > Cyprinodon tularosa. The sequence goes on from NW_024039599.1 coordinate 4,909, forward strand.
GGTTATCTGATTAAGTTAATTAAATTAGTGTTGCTTTTCATTCTCAGATGTGTTTTCCTGTTTTACTGAAATGACGTACATCAATAACTTTTGTTTGGCATCCTCACCATGGAGAAAAATTAAATGGCCTTGGAGCACAATCAGCTTCAACAAAGCTGTCCTGGACATTGTTTTATAAAAGCATAATTTTGCTTACAATACCAACAAAATGAAATGCCCTCTTATCTTACCCTGCTGCTCTGAGCATACCCAGGGATTTACAGAAAGCTCTCAGTCAAACAAAGATGTTGTTTGCATGAGAGTGTAAATAAAAGCATCTGCACAGTATGTGTTTGTGTGAACCTAAGTTTTAGATACTTTCAATAAAATTTGGTTTAGCTTGGTGATGATTTAGCTGCTATGGCAAAGATAGTTGATCTACTCATGACTGATACTGAAGCACTAAGCATAGATTCTGAATTGGCAACACCATGGAAATTTAAAGCAAACCGAAGTCTGTTTTCAGTGACTAAATTTTAATTCTTTCAATATGGGCTTGCTGATGTTTGTAAGGATGGAACAACCTTTAGAAAAAATAAGGCCATTTTGAAAACAAACCTATTGCCATGTTTTGATTTTGAAATACTAGGCTTCATCAGTACAAAATAATTGGTAACGTCCTACAGATAACACGACAGTTCTCTAAATGAAGATAAGACAAGGTGTATCTTGAGGTATACTAATAACTCAGTTTTTCTTTTATTTATTAAAAAAAATCTGAAATAGTGAATTGTGCTAAAAAAAAAACTGTACTAGTTTGGAATATTCAGGTCTGTTTGACCAGCTTAAGTTTAAGCTTAAGTTGTGTTACTAAATTACAGCTGAGGAACCAGGGTTTCAAGTAGCTAAAGAAAAGTAGGCCAGACCTTTTTCTTCCCACAACAACTAAGTTGTGTCTGCGTATTCCAGAGGTTGGAGACATGGAGGCAACGAGATGTGGAGTCAACAATTCATCTCCATGCCATGCATTTGTTCGGCCCGGTCAGTCCAGTTTCTACAGTGACTAACATTGTGGAAACATGGTTCAGTGACAGCGAAGAATAAATATATAAGTAGTTAACTTATTGACTCCACATCTTCTAACTCTGGCTTCCTCTGCAATTACAGTGGGTACGGAAAGTAGTCAGACCCCCTTAAATTTTTCACTCTTTATTTCATTGCAGCAATTTGCTAAAATAAAAATATTTTAATACTCATTAATGTACATCCAGCACCCCATCTTGACAGAAAAATGAAATAGAAAGCAAACAGCAAAAGAGTTGTGGCAAGGCACAGATCTGGCCAAAGTTACAAAAGGCTTTCTGCAGCCCTCAATGCTCCTAAGAGCACAGTCCATAGTCCTTAAATGGAAGTAGTTTTGGATGACCACAAGTCTTCCTAGACCTGGCAATCCAGCCAAACTGCGCAATTGTGGGAGAAGAGCCTTGGTGAGAGAGGTAAAGAAGAACCCAAACATCACTGTGACTGAGCTCCAGAGATGCAATATGGAGCTCAGCCATGGCTTTATGGCAGAGTGGCCCAACGGAAGGCTCTCCTCAGTTCAAGACATATGAAAACCTGCATAGACACTATCTCAAGGTGTAGATGTAGAGAAGATGTCTGTTTTGGAAACACCATGATTTGCCATTGTTGGCATCATAATCTTCACCACTGGAGCAGCATCAGATCAGTGAAGCAGAACCACAGCCAGAAAATCCAGGATTATTTCCACCAGCAACACCAAGAGAATGTGGAAAGGCATACGGTTGATCAGAGACTGCAACACACCCTACTTCCTGGTAAACACAGTACATACTGATTTTCTAAATGACCTAAACATCTTGTTTGGAAAGTTTGAGGTACTAAACAGCGCTCCAGCAGTGAAAGCTGTTTCCCACCAGGGAAAGATTATACTACATCTTTGTAGTATAATCTTTGTAATTATACTACAAAGATGGGATGTGAAGCATGATCTGCCCAACCATAGCTGTAACGTCAACCATAGAGTCAGACATTACCTGTTAATTAAAAGGTTAAATGTCTATGACGTTTACTAATACCGTATTTTCACGACTATAAGGCGCACTTAAACGTCTTTTTTTCCCCTCAAAATGTGCGGTGCGCCCTGTGGTGCGGTGCGCCCTATGTGTGTTGTAACTGCGACTTTTGAGACCACCTCATTGAGGAGATGATGAAAGAGTGGCTGAATGTAAGGAGACCAGCTGTTTTTTTTCCACTCATCACCATTAATCTGTAACTCCATGCGTGCCCATCTCACAGCTGATGTGAAAAACATGGGGAAACAAATTAACCCTGTGCTCGCTGTTCAACCGCTGGACATCGGTGTGAACCGGACCCAGCAGGTGCAGCAGAAGCAGCGAGGATTAGCAGGCATTATTTCTGAGGAGCCGCGCTGCACGGAAAGTGACTCTGACAGCGCAGAAGGGGAAACTGGCATGTCTGATTTAGCGCAGCTGTTTAATTCAGAAACAGAGGATGAGGACTTTGAGGGGTTTGATTAATACTTTGTAATAAATACTTGAATAAAGCACAATCATACTCAGTTTTGCTCCCGCTCTATTTTTCTACCTGAAAACTTAATTCAACAGCAGGCTCTGGGCCGCGGCGCATCCGGACTCACCTCGGCAGGTGTTTTTTTCATCTAAATAATCTAAATCTTTTTAAGTGAGAAAGTCCACCTGAAAATTTAATCATTGCAGTCAGCTCATCCAGATTATTATCCTGCCTATGTTTTAAGTTAATTTATGCGTCAATAAACGAAGAAGAAGGGGAAACTGGCATGTCGGATTTAGCGCAGCTGTTTAATTCAGAAACAGAGGATGAGGACTTTGAGGGGTTTGATTAATACTTTGTAATAAATACATGAATAAAGCACAATCATACTCAGTTTTGCTCCCGCTCTATATTTCTACCTGAAAACTTAATTCAACAGCTGCCTCTGGGCCGCGGCGCCAGGAAACGATTCACCCCCCCCCAAAAAAAAAAAAAAAAAAAAAAAAAAAAAAAAAAATACAATAAAATAACCTGTGTAACTTAAACCCACATAATACTAAATTATACTAAATTACATTTGCCCGTATAATTTTAATTTACTCTAGGTCATCGTACCTCTGCCAGTTTCTGATGGTCCCATTGGTCTTTCCATCATGCTTCCAACCATCTCCCAGTTCATATCTTTAACATCCAGATATTTTTCTGCAGCCTTCACTATTATTTTGATTTTTTCTGTTTTTTTTGTCGTCTGAGCAGTACAATTAATCACTTCCACCATGAAAAGAACAAAATTTGTCTTTTTAACAATTAGTGAGTCTTCATCAATTTTTGGAGATTTCTCTAGAGGTTTGAAATTTGCCGTGTGTTGAACTGTAGGTTTGGGTTTTTCTGACTGAGATGGGATCCTTTTTGCAGCTTCAGCATAAGTTATTCCAAGCTCAAATTTCATTTTTTTTATTTCTTCAGACCTTTTGCTTGCTTCACAGCCGCGATAAGCAGCAGTATGTTCTCCACCACAATTACAGCATTTTATTTTAGCTTCTTTTCCACATTTACCATATTCATGTTCTCCTGCACACCTTCCACACCTCTGTTTCCCTTTACAAACTGCTGCAATGTGTCCGAATTTTTGACATTTGAAACATCTCAATGGTGGTGGATTGTAGATTTTGACATTGTAACTGATGTAACCGATGAATACTTTGCTTGGTAATTGCTCTTCCTCGAATTTAATTAGTACAGATAAACTGTCAGATCTTTCTCCGTTTCTTGTTGTTTTTAACCGTTTTACTTCTTTTACTTTTGCACCGCTTATGTTTTCCAGAATCTCTTTTTCAGAAATTTTCAGAGGAACTCCTCCAATGACTCCCCTGCTGATCTTTTTGTTCTCCATTAGGCTGCACTGAACTCTTATCCCGTCAATTTTGTTAATACGTATTGCTTTGCCTTGCTGGGCGCTGTCTCTGCAGTTAATTAGCAGGTCTCCACTGTACAGAATTCTGGCACCTCTGACTTCTCCAACAAGTTTATTGATGGTTTTTGTTAAGTGAACCGGATTCCAGTTTGTAAAAGAGTCTGCCTGATTAACGACTTTGAATATGACTTTGAATTCATTTTGTTGTGCTGTGGAATGTATGGATTGATCATCACTGGATTGTTCTGAACTAGATTCCCCTTTAACTGATCTCTGTTTTTTCCGCTTTTTCTCATTTTTTGATGCTGCTATCTTCCAACCTTCATTGTCACTATTTCCCTCTTCCATCCCACAAGAATCGCTTCCTGTTTCCTCACTACTCACGGCCCAGGACATTTCTCCACAAGCAGAGCAGCTTCAAAACACGCGCCATGCACCAAACCGCCTCGGTAAGCTCCCCCCCCCATCCACAGGTGTATGGATGAGCGAGGGCCGCATCCGGACTCACCTCGGCAGGTGTTTTTTCATCTAAATCAGTGGTCTCCAACCCTGGTCCTCAAGATCTACTGTCCTACAGATTTTCCCTGCTTCAACACAGCTGAATCAAATGATTGATTACCTTTTCAAGCCATTCATTTGATTCAGCTGTGTTGAAGCAGGGATGCATCTAAAATCTGTAGGACAGTAGATCTTGAGGACCAGGGTTGGAGACCACTGATCTAAATAATCTAAATCTTTTTAAGTGAGAAAGTCCACCTGAAAATTTAATCATTGCAGTCAGCTCATCCAGATTATTATCCTGCCTATGTTTTAAGTTAATTTATGCGTCAATAAACGAAGAAGAAGGGGAAACTGGCATGTCGGATTTAGCGCAGCTGTTTAATTCAGAAACAGAGGATGAGGACTTTGAGGGGTTTGATTAATACTCTGTAATAAATACATGAATAAAGCACAGTCATACTCAGTTTTGCTCCCGCTCTATTTTTCTACCTAAAAAACTTAATTCAACAGCAGGCTCTGGGCCGCGGCGCATCCGGACTCACCTCGGCAGGTGTTTTTTCATCTAAATAATCTAAATCTTTTTAAGTGAGAAAGTCCACTTGAAAATTTAATCATTGCAGTCAGTTCATCCAGATTATTATCCTATGTTTTAAGTTAATGTATGCGTCAATAAACGAAGAAGAAGGGGAAACCGGCATGTTGGATTTAGCGCAGCTGTTTAATTCAGAAACAGAGGATGAGGACTTTGAGGGGTTTGATTAATACTTTGTAATAAATACTTGAATAAAGCACAATCATACTCAGTTTTGCTCCCGCTCTATTTTTCTACCTGAAAACTTAATTCAACAGCAGGCTCTGGGCCGCGGCGCATCCGGACTCACCTCGGCAGGTGTTTTTTCATCTAAATAATCTAAATCTTTTTAAGTGAGAAAGTCCACCTGAAAATTTAATCATTGCAGTCAGTTCATCCAGATTATTATCCTGCCTATGTTTTAAGTTAATTTATGCGTCAATAAATTGTATCAGAGGAGTAATCACAGCCCTGTGTCATCAGCGATGTGTCTCTCATGGCCAGCTCCCAGGTTTGAATAATACTTTGTAATAAATACACCTTGCAGCTTTATTTGCTGTGATCAGTGGGAATAAAGTAGTTTTAATATGTTTTTAAGTGGGAAAATCCACCTGAGAGGACATGTACCTGTATATAAAAAACGCGCCCTATAGTCCGGTGCGCCTTATGTGTGTGTTAAATACAGAAATGGGACACATAACTGAGAGTGCGCCTTTTAGTCCGGTGCGCCTTATGGTCGTGAAAATACGGTACTACTTTAACTTTCTGCAAACTCTCACAAATTAACATGGTAAACACTTTACAGTCTGAGTAGTCATCTTTACCTTTATGTGTGCTCAAACAGTTCTAATAATAGTTCCAGTAATATCTGTAATTGAGGTGAAGTATTTTGGAAACTAAGAAGGTCACATGTTTCTATTTATATGTGAATAGTCTGTTTTATCATGAAAAAATTTTAATCTGAGAGACAAATATGTTCAAGATAGCTATAATTTTGGAGAGTAATGACTCCACACCTGAGCTGATTCACCGAATGATAAAAAAAAAAAAGTCTGCAATAAATTCAATGCAACAAGAAATACTCCAACATAAGAATCTTAATGTAGTGAAAATGTCTGTGAAAATATGTTAATCCACTCCCATTACCAGCTAAAATTATCAGTGTAAAAAATGTTGTTGAGGGCCAAGGATCATCTGGAGCTAGCACAAACACCCGTGTCACTCAACTTAATCCTGTTTGTCACGCTGCTGGCAGAACTATAATAAGCTGAATTTTAAAGGATCATTTCCATCTGCCGACTTCAGACAGCATAGAGTAGACCTGCTGTTGAAGCTCTGTTTAGTTTTCGCTCTGTGGACACTGTTGGGCCAGATTTTTTCCAGTTTATTGCCCGTCTGCTGTTGGTGAAACAAGACGTTAATACCATATTATAGATCAGCTTAAAAATATCAGATTGCAACTTGTTAGAAAGGGTAGAGTATGCTCTGTAGTACTGGAATTGTTTGACTCATCTTACAGATATGCTTATTCTGCCAAATTAAGATGAAGATATAAAGCTGTTAAACATAACAATATGTTGCTGACATTAACATAAGAGAATATTTTTCAATCTTGCTTTGCAACTGGTTAAAATAAAACGTCAAGAAGAAATTCCTTGTCTGCGAAACCAAAGCCATCTGCAGGTCAAACTTTTCAGAATAACATTGCTTAGAGGGGTGTAAGGGCTTTTGTGTGATTATTTGTACTTTATATATCCTTGGAATCAACAAAAAGGTTGATGAAAATTTCCCTTCACACTAAGGGTTATTTCAAAGCTGTTTTTTGTTTTTGTTTAATGGCCTTTCAACAACCTCTCAAGGTCAATAGCAAGAAACCAAAATGACACCACTTTTATGTTAATGGAGCTGCAAAACTAATTTTAACAGTTTTGAAAGGAACATTTTTAAGTGGTGCCTTATAATTTTCAAACAGTCTTACACATCCCAACAAATAGAGGTAAAGGTCGCTTACGTTGACATCCCACAATCACCATTGGAAGTTGACACCTAATGCCATTTAAAAGGAATTAATATGTTGATTAGGTTGCTAGTTCTCTACGTACTGCCTTAGACAATGCAGGCCCTTTTGAAAAAGAATAACTTAAAAAATAGAAAGCTGGCTCCCAGGTTTAATGCAGAGCTGTGCACTCTAAAGCAAAATGCTAGAATATTGTAGAGAATATGGTGCTCTACATGCCTATGGAAATCCAGCTGGTCTGGAAAAACAGTTCACTGCTGTGTAAGAAGACACTCTTGTAAAGCGAGAGCAGTATATTTCTCCTCATTGATATAGGAGAATAAGAATAATCCTAGATATCTTCTTAATACAGTTGCCAAACTCACCCAGAGCCACTGGGTTGAACAATCCATCCCACCTGCTCTTAGCAGTAAGGATTTTATGGAATTCTTTATAAATAAGATGGATTCTATTAAAAATAAGATCATTATCAACCCTCTTACTATGATTGGTTTATCCCTTGAAGGTGCAGCAGCATCTGAGGTAGCCATAGAATCTGAACCGGATTTAGACTGCTTTGATCCAGTTGAACTTTCAGAGCTAGCAGAACTGTCTTCATCTAAGCCCTCAACTTGTATGTTAGATGTTAGGAAGCGCTCACTCTGATTTCCTCCTCCATTTTAGATATGATGAACCTATCCCTGTTACAAGGATATGTACCAAAGGCTTTTAAGGTAGCTGTAATTAAAGATTTACTTAAAATACCATCTCTTGCCCTAGATGTCAATGATCGACCTATATCCAATCTTGCAGATGAAGCTAACAGTTCTGCAAAACCCACAAATCCTGGTTATAAGCTGCTTTCACTACTGACAGACTTTTGTAGAAACTGATTGTGAAAGAAGCAATTTCTTCCCCCAGGATGGGTTTCTGATGACTATTTAGCAGTCAAAGTGCCCATTCTTGCTTGTAATAAACAAAAATAATAGTTTTACTTTCCCATTAGATTTATGTATTTAACTTAAAATGTCACTTTAAGAGTAAAACAATTGAACTAAAATCAGGATTTTATTTTACTTTTTTTTTGGACAGTTGGGAGGTCAAGTTATTCAAACATGAATGTAGGATCCATGTCTCCTGCTTGTAAAATCATATCATGTTATTTGATTAGCATAGTGGAACAAGTTATTAGTGGACTGAGCTGAGTATCCAGACAGGAGTCTCAATCCATTTACCATTTGCTCTAATCTGATTAGCTCTGCATGCTGCTTCATGACTATGATAACATGGCAACAGAATGCATCCTGTCCAAGTACAGCTTTTAATGTCACCAATCCAATCTAAACACTTTGATTGATCACTCCATTTCCTGTTTTATCAGGCGTCTCCTCTCTTTTATGGCCTCATATCATGAACCTAAACAATAGCTCTGATGGAGATGTGTTGAGGATGAAGAGGTCATCAGGTCCGGTTAGAAAACTGTTTTCTTGCATCATCAAAGTCAACTTTAGGGTTAGAAAGAAGAAATTGATTTAGCTCTCTTTAAGACCTATCATCATAACAGTCATAATAAAAATGTGGTTTTGTTTCCTACAAAAACCTTTCATGCAGAATCATAAAATACCAAGCATGTTGCACAACATTAGAAGTTCAACTTAACTTCAGTCACTGAGCAGAAAAAAAATAGAGAACAGCCCATTAAATTACAACAAAAATGGTGTAAAGAGAAAAACAGGTTAGATTAGGGATAATTGCAAGAAAATCCTCTTTTTCAGAATATTTTTTTTTCATTTAAAATTTTCAACGTACCATATACCTATTGAATTTCAGGGAAAAAAAAAAGAAGATGTCTAATGTCTCAAATTCTTATTCATGGATGTGGATTGATTGTTTATTTATTCATATTTTTTTTTTTTTTACAAAAGTCAGCATAAGGGTAGATTTCATCCATCATTTTATTGTATTTGGCTTTTTTTGTGACAGAAGAATAGATAGATTCTCATACTCTTTAAAGATATCACGACTTTTAAAGAAATTTCTTCTTCTTAAGGCTGATGGAAAGCAGGCTGAGAAGCATACATAAATCATTGTTTCTTTTGACATTGTCGAAACATTTCTAATAAATGGAGCATCTTACGTTATCACCCCTTTGATAAGTAAAACAATAGCAGGAAAAATTATTTTTGGCATTTTGTTAAACTGAGTTTTAGTTCAGCTTTGTGTGTATTTTCTGTTTAACACATCATAGGATAAAAAAAAAAACCCAAAACAAGCAAACCAAATGCCTTTCCTCAACCAGTCCTGGTTTAGGAATAATTGTCTTTGGATTAGGATGCCCGTTGCTTTTTTTCCCAAAAAGACAGAATGTGTGCAAAAGGGTTTTTAAAAATCCCTTTCCAATATGGAAGAGCTTGTTTATGAAATCTGACAGTTCTATTGGTAGGTTGGAGGCACAGCTTATCAGGAAGCTTCCAAATAAACCAGAGAACTCTGTAAACATTTCAGTTGGATGGTACTATTTATTACATCAGAAGCATTTATATTAAGCCGGTGATAAATTCTCAGTCATTCCATAAAAATAAAAAACAAAACCACTGGACTTTTTGTTCAAGTTTGAAGACTTTGCTTCCCATAAAGGAAGCTTTCTCAATTCAAAATATCTGGAGTAATATGGAGCTTCTGGCTTTATAGATTTGCTAATCATGTTTTGGGTGTACTATTCCTTTAACTTTTCACCATTATAGAGACGTTGGCCTGTTTCAGTTTAACTTGCAGGCCTTTTTTTCTTCTCCTGTTTTTCATAAACCAAAATTATAACTTGTAGATTACGTGTCTAGTTTAAGGGCAAGTTAATTTGGTGACTTTAATTAGCCAAATTACGTAGACCTTCAGGAACATACAGGTACATTCAGATTCTGCTGAAAAGATCTGTATCAAAAATGATTTCTTACATTCCTCGTGGATGGGGCTGATGTACGGACTTGTTTGTAAAGTTTGTAAAGTCCCGGTGGGCAGAGTTTAAACAAAACTGGCCTCAGAAATACCAGTACATGCAATACATGCACTTTTCTACCGAGCACTTGTCAGTTTAACACGGTTTTATTTCTGGTAATAAGGAGTAGCTAGCCTAGGCTAGCGCTAGCTTAGCATTGCTATGGCTCCTCTTTCTCCCTCCCTTGACTCTTTTCCAACTCTTCCTTCTTCCTCTCCTCTCTCCTGCCCTCTGTGTCAGATGTTCAGTTATTCCTCTGCCTCCTTTAGTATTAATGGTATGTGTAATAAGTGTAGTATTTTTTTAGCTTTGGAGGCGAGGGTGTCAGAGTTAGAATTCAGGCTGTTGAACATCCAAGAGTTAAAGTAGGCCCCCACGTAGCTGTCCTCCAAAAGTGCCTGAGCAGCCAGGCGATTGGGTAACTGTACACAGAAAGCATAGTCGTGGATCTCTGCCCACTGGTCACCACCAATCTGTTCATGTTTCTACCGGTTTTCCCCACTCAGCGACACACCCACTGAGAAACCCACTCTGGTGATTGGCAGCTCCATAGTCAGAAACGTGGCTTTAGAGAAACCGGGGACCATAGTCAAATGTTTGCGGGGGCCAGAGCGACATCAAATCCTACCTGAAACAGCTGGCTAAGGATAAGGTTAAATACAGTAAGATTGTTATTCACACTGGTGGTAATGACACTCGGTTACGCCGATCGGAGGTCACTAAAATGAATGTTGCTTCGGTGTGTAAGTTTGCCAAAACAATATCGGACTCCTTAATTTTCTCTGGTCTCTTCCATGATCTGACCAGGGATGAGATATTTCGCCGCATGTCGTCATTCAACTGCTGGTTGTTTAGGTGGTGTCCTGAAAACAACGTGGGCTACTTTAATAATTGGCAATCCTTTTGGGGAAAGCCTGGTCTGATTCGGAGAGACAGCATCCATCCCACTTATGATGGTGTAGCTCTTTCTAGGAATCTGGCTAAATTTATTAGTCCTCCAAAACCCTGACTGCCCAGGGTGCAGACCAGGAAGCAGAGTTGTAGTTTAAACAAAAGCAGACAAGAAAAGAATCCCTCTCAGCTTAATCATGGTCATTTTCAAGCCTCGTGGAGTTTTGCAGATTTTCTTTTGGCAGTTCACCATGTTTTACTGTCAGTTAGTGACTCAGTAGGAAGCTTATAATGTGTCTGCTGCGCCTGTTGTCTGGTTAGTGATTATGTAGCCCACTGCGTTCATAATCTTTGCTTCTTGTTTCAGATCATCATCAACTGCATGTCTCAACGTCAGCATAGTCACAGGCATTCCCCTCAGCGCATTGTTTCCATCTAAATCTGCAACATGTTTGATGGGTTTCATTGTGGCGGGCGACCTAGACACCCTCCATCCATCACAACAAGTGCTTTATGGCATTCCTTTCTCATTGCTGCAGGTGTTATGATGCCCTCTATAACTGCGGCAGGCGGTTATGGTGCCCTTTTCCCATTGCTGCAGGTGCTCATTGTGCCTTTTCCTACCTCTGAAGGTGCGCAAGGTGCCCCCCATCCCTAGTGGTGGGCGCCTACTCTCCCTTTTTGCCATCACTGCAGGTGGTCATGGTGGCCTTTTCCCATCACTGCAGGTGCCATGGCACCCCTCATCCTCGCGCCGGTGCTCATGGTGTCCCTCTTCCCATGGCTCCAGGTGCTCACAGTACCATTTTTTATCGCTGCAGGTGCTATGGCACTTTCATTGCACGCCGCTTCATGGTGCCCCTTTTTCCATCGCTACTGCCTTATTGCACCCCTTTTTCCATCGCGATAGGTGCTTGGAGTCCTCCATCCATCGCTCCAAATGCGGGCACTCCATGGTGCCCATACCCATCGTGGCAGATGCATCCCACTTTTATCCATTACCACGGCACTTCATGGCAACCTTTTTCCATTATAGCCAATGCATTTCCTTAGGCACATCTGGCTTTTAACCCTTCGCAGGAAAGTTTATGGCACTCTTTTTTCATCGCAGCAGGTGCATTATGGCCCCTCAGCTCATTGCTTCAGGCGCATCGCACCCAAACCTATCATACGTTTGCATCACAAGGTGCTTTGCATTGAACCCCTTAGCACATCATGGCATACGAATCTCAACTGAAATTGTTGCTTATTCATCACAGCTTGCTTCAGGGTTCCTACAGCATAAGGAAAGTTAAATTCAAGACTTTTTAAGACTTTTGCCACTTGAAATAAAAATTTAAGACCAAATTCACAAGAAACACAAGAAAAACCTGCTTGCGACAACTTAACCCAAAGGTTTATTTTAACATAAACCGTTGCACCGTTTCAAATTTTAAAAAGCTTCCCATACAGGAAGAAAGCTAAAAACACACAAATGACATATATATTTTAACAATTATTTAACTGAATTCACAAACTTTGTGTTAGCAGGGAACAAAACAAATCAGTTTTAAAGCCACAACATAACCAGTGCTAAGTCTTTTTTGCAGCTATTTTTCTTTGTATCGTTTTCTTAGTACCGGTATGTTTCATTTGGTGATAAGTGGAGGCGTTGCAGCTAAATCTTTATATCACCTAACATTAACTAAGAAACCATCACATTTTGTTGCTTTCAACAAACAAATATTTATATAATGAAGGCTACAATAAAACTGATGTTGATAATGATAATTTCCATGTTGGCAGTGGTTATTCTCAGGCCCAGTTCACTTCTGTTGCTAGGAAACATAAGAATGGTCATGTCCGCCCACCTGATGACTTTAAAGGACCAACATTCTAAATGCTTTGAATGACATCACAGCTAGTCTATATAAAGGGGTTCCATACTGCTATCTCATTGTGCGGTCAGAAGTCAGAGTCAGAAGCAGGTTTCAGAAAACTAGTTCACTCGTTCGTTCCTAAACCACTTCTAAGCGTTTGGAAAGAGTACTGATTACTGAGTACTTATCGTTTCTCCCTGATAGAATCTGAACGCTAAAATGATGGACAAGAAAGATATCTACAATCTGAGACGAGACCAGAAAGTGAGAGCAAGTAAATATTTTGAGTTTAAGGCATGGCATAAAAACCTCAGGTTTGCTATCCTTGCTCGTTGCAGAGGAATCACTAAGTTGATTACCGAGGACGAAGTTGAGCTGAATAATGTGGCTAACCTAGCTTCAGTAAAGTTCAACAGGACAATGTTCTCCAAAGGACAACGCAGAAACCCGGCTTCAATCCTTAGCAAGGATTCATCTTGTCTGTGGGCACTGCGTAAAAAACGCAGGTATGAACTACTGGCAGACTTCAGGAAGATTCACGGGTCAGTGAAGGAAAATGAAGACTGAAGTGAAGATACGCCAGTCAGAAACAGAAAACTGCTACGTTTGCCATGTCATTTAAATCAAGGCACCACTCCTGACATGTATCCTTCCCCTTTGTGGAAAGGGAAAGAGCCCCACTGGTTGAAGAAATATATTTACATGGTTAGAAACAGGTCAGCAATGGCTGCACCAAAGCAGAGAGGCACCAAAAGCTTCAACCATGGAAGGAACAACATGAACCAGCCTCACATCATATCTTTCAATGTTCAGGATCAAATAAAAAGTAGATCCAACAATGGACAAAAGGTTTCCAGACCTCAGACTGAGAAAACATGTCCTTGGAACAACAAACTCAGTGCTGAGATATGTTCAAAATATACAAGATGCAACTTCAGACAGCAAACTGCAGGCTCCTTCCCAAGCAATTCGGGTAAAAGATTTACCCCTTGACAAAATAACAACTTCAACTGCAGAAAAAGACAGGGGAAGAATCAAAGATGGTATCCACAACAGGAACAGAGAGGACGCATTTCCTTCTGGAACCAGTCAACAAAAAATGTAGCCCAGTCAAATGACCAATATTGGACCAACAGAATTAGCTTCAACAATTTCCATGGTCCTCAAACATTCATAAAATTCTTCTAATTGTCTTTTTCTCTCTGTGTGAGTTTTTCCAGATTAAAATAAAAGATAGTGGAAACATATACAGTTGTAACCTTTAGTTAAGGACTGTTAATATTTTGCCAAATTTGTGAATGTTATAGGAGGGATATTCTAAGTTTTATGAATAAATAAGGCTGAGAGCTATCTGATGGAAATAGATGTCAGGAGGAGTTCAGCCAACTTATTACAACCTTGACAACTAGATTGGCAATACAAAGAGGTCTGTCTCAATCTGTGAATGAATGTATATATGTGGTTTAAATGAGGTGTTTATTTCTAAATTGTTTTTCTTCAATATAGAGTCAAACAGTATGAATCCAAAAAAACATGATCTTCAGTATGTTACATAAATTACCAAAGAAAGGTCTTAAAATTGCCCATATTGATATATGCAGTCTTAGAAATAAATTAAGTGCAATAACAGACATATTAAAAACAAATACTTTGCATATGGGCATTGTCTGAAACCCATGCAAACTCTCCATTGATGATGCAACTTAAATGATTGATGGATACAGCACTTTTAGCGATTATAAGAATATATATCGAGGAGGAATTGTTATCTACTGTATATACAAAATTATAGACCTGTTCAAGTGATGCCAGACTTTATGTATTCTGGTATTGAAGTACTTTGATAAACAGTTATTCTGAAACATCTAAAACCAATACTTATAGGGTGCTGTTACAGACCTCCAAATGCAAATAGTGAATATTTGGACACAATGTGTGTATCTCAACATAGACTGGAATTTTTCTGACTGTCCTACGAAAGTCCAAATAATGAGCACAGCAATAACTTAGACAACTTTTATTGTAAACGCAACATAACATGTGGATTATCATGGATAATCAATAAACTGAATGTTTATAAAAAGGGTGGCACTGGATTAGCTTGCTGTATTGACCACATGTTTATAAATATACCACAAGTGTGCTCAAATAGCTTATCGGTGCCAGATGGTTGTAGTGTTCACAATCTCTTTGCAATTGTGAAAAACAAATGTTCCTAAATGGGGTCCAAAAAACAATAATGAAAAGAAGATTTAATCTTTTACAAAATGAAGATGATGTAAGACATAGAAAGCGGTCAGAGGTTTTTCTACAAAAGGATCCAGAGAAGGCATTTCAGCTTTTTGATCAAACCTTGATGAGAATTGTAGAAAATCATGCACCAATAAAAAAATCTTCCTGTTTGAAATGTTTACAACCCCAGGTTGGATTAAGAATTAAACGATCTTATGAAAGAGAGAGATCTAGCTAAAAAAGCAGCAATTATATCTAAACTTAAATCACATTAGCAAGTATAGTGTAAACGTCGAAATGTTGTAACAAGGTATATAAAAAGGGAAAATAAATTATACTATGCTAATATTTGCACCGATGATACCGATACCAGTATCAGGCGGTGCCCGAATCCAGCACTAAAATGGTGGTATCGGTATCGGCGAGTACAAACAAATAGGGCACCAATACCATTTCGAGAGCAAAAAGTTTATTCAACTATTGTCACCCAGGTTGGTAATAAAAAGTTCTACTGGATTAACTTTGTATTAGTCTTTTTCCTGCTTCGCAACGGTAGGCAGCAGCTTGACAAAGCCATGATGGCAATTATTTTCCTTCCAAGTAGTACAGTATGCAGTTCTTCATATATACACACACATCAATTTCAAACTGATAGTATTGGTATGGTATTGGTATCAGCCAATAGCCAGGTATCGGGTATCAGTAATGGTGCCAAACAATGGCATCGGGTATCGGGGCTAAAAAATGGCATTGGTGCAACACTAACTATTATATAAATAAAACATGATAAAGGCGGAAAGAAAATCTCTGAAAGCCTTCCAAAGACACACATGGGTTAAAATAAAGAACAAGGATATCAACACACTCACAGACCACATTAACGAAGTGGACAGAAACATCAAGTTCCCCTGGGAAGACGTGAAAGATGACAGCCATGTTTTCCTGGACTGCGCGATGCACATCATGGAAGACAGACAACTCAAGATAGAAGTCTACAGGAAACCCACACACATCGACCAGTGTGGGTTTCAAAAGAACAACAGACTAAAGAAGGATTCCTGAAATACAAAGGACATAAAAATTACCTTAACCTTTTATAGGGCAAATTACCATTATTTGATTATTAGAAAACACCTTCAAGATTTCTATACAGCTATTCAGCTAAGATGCTGGCATTTGACCAATTAAATGAATCTTTGACGATATTAGACCTGGACATTATTTGTCTTTCTGTATACACGGAGAGTATTCAAAACAAAATTTCTTTTCTTTTCTTATATTATGAAAATGAAGTGAATTTGTTAAGAAAAAAGCTAATTGAAAAGGTTAAAAAATAAATTAAAAAAACTTTAAAATATAAGTTTAAAAAGTGAAAAATGGAAATGCCTGTATGATCGGTTTAACTCAGAGAGCACGGAAAAAGTTTAACAGGTTTATTGAGTGGTTTAAACAGGAGTTGGATCTGGAACTCAGTGAGCAGGTAACCCGGAACTGGAAGTGAGAAGGGAAGTTCAGTGGTCAGTTCAGGTACCGTGGGAATCTTGGAAGCCATTAGATTTGCAAGAATGGGACTCACGTTAGAGTGGGACCTTGTTCGACCTTGAATCCAGTCTGTGTGGCATATCCAGAGAATAAAGCACACGTCGGAGGGCGGAGATGTTTGACAAGCGTTGGACCCTGAGGAGTAATGGGGTGGACTGTCACTCGGATTTCCGATGGGTACCCTAATGCTTTATGTTAAAACAAAAACAAAAGTTGTTTCTTTCAGTTGGTGAGGGTTTTTCATGAATTTCTTATAGAAGCACTAATGTTATTTTTCTTAATATATTTTCTTAATATATTTCTTAACATATTAAGTGGCTGTTTCTTGTTATTACATTGACCTTATTTCTGCCATCAAAATATACATATTTTCTTGAATTCTCAAAAGTAATAAGGTCCTGTCCTCCAATAATAATCTTGGCTTTAAATGTTGATTTTCAAAGTATTTCTTTAAGTGCCCCATAAAGGGTTAAGTCAAGATTAGACAAAGTAAATAGTCTTATAAAAATATATATAATATATAAAAAGCCAGAAGACACCGGTGGACGTCTCAACAATCACTTGTGTCTTAGCAGGTGGTCGGCAGCACAGGAGCAACATAGAAGAGCTTCTAGACAAAGCCATCTATATAACTAGTTTACCATCATTCCCTTCTGTAACACAGAAATTAGAAAAGGTAGCAGCGCCTTGAACCACCACCTTCAACTCCGTGAACCACCACCTTAACATGGTGGAGAGGTTTCAATGCTCGAAGGATCCCAGAAAAGTTATTGCCAGGAACTTAAATACCCCTGGGCGGGTCTCCCAAGGCAAACCAGCTCTGAGTAACGGGCCAGACAAAGAGCGGTTCAAACCCTTTATGGAGTATTCACACTTAACATGAAAGCAGTGTAAGAAAATATTTTGCAGATCTCGACATGGAATCTGCTGATTTGCAGTCTCACCTTAGCATGTTGAACCTGGATTTTACAGAGTAAGTCATGGTGCATTAGTTATTTCAGAAAAGCTGGAAAAAAGCACCAGCATCCCTGTTCTCCAAATCCTACAGATATGCTCCCAGATTGGAGCTACTAATGGATCAGGGCCCATTCCCTGCTGGCTTCCGTCTGGAATCTCAAACTATCCCACTTCGGGGACAGGTCAAGGAGGCTCCAACATACTTGCGCAGACATGTGTCCGTGAAAGTCTGTGCAGACTCAATGCAGGCTAAAGGCTGACTTTTTATATGATCATTGCATTGCAGTCTTTTAGCACACATCTCTGCAGCTTCTCTACTGTTACCCACTCTTTACTCCATCCAGACAGTGTCTTGCCCACGACCAAAATCAAATAAATCTATTAAATTAGCAAAGATTCCCAAAGCAGTAAATCATGATAATTTAATAATAATAATAATAATAATAATAATAACTGGGGGAAAACTCCAATTGGGGAAAAAGTTAAAACGATTAAATGTGGTCTGTTTAACATAAAATCTCTTTCCTCTAAAAGTCTGCTAGTTAATGACTTGATTTGTGATAATCACATTGACTTGTGTTGCCTTACAGAAACCTGGCTGCAGCAGGAAGATTTTGTGAGCATAAATAAGGTAACTCCTTCAAGCTATTTAAATTTTTATATACCCAGAAGTTCTGGGCAAGGAGGAGGAGTAGCAACAATCTTTCAGTCTGACTTACTGATTACTCCAAAGGCAGTTAATACTTACAACTCTTTTGAACATTTAACCCTTAATTTCCCTCATCCAAATTGCAAAGCAACTAACCTCTTCTTTTTGTAACTTTGTATTGTCCACCAGGTCCTTACGCTGAATTTTAGATGAGTTTTCAGAGTTCCTTTCTGATTTGGTATTAAATACTGACAGGGTCATCATAGTGGGAGATTTTAACATCCATGCTGACATTAAAGGCGATAGCTTAAGAGCAGCCTCTAAAGCTTTCTTAGACACTATTGGCTTTGTTCAAAATGTGAATAGTCCCACACATTCTCATCTTCATACTTTGGATCTTGTGCTGACATATGGCATAGAATGTGAAGAAATAAGTATTTCCTCACAACTCTGTCCTCTCTGACCACTTTCTAATAACCTTCAGGATTACTTTAACAGAGTTCCCCTCTCCCAAAAGAAGGTTCAAGTTTAGCAGATCATTATCAGATAGTGCAGTTATACATTTTAAAGAATGTGCTTCACTTTTGCTCTCCTCTGTGTCGCTGAGCAGTGCTGCAGTTTGCAAAAGCTTAGTTTATTCCCCTTCACAGGTTGATGATTTTGTTGATGGCATTGCTAGTTCTCTACGTACTGCCTTACCCCTTGCTCACACTGGCTCCGGTGCGGTTACCGAGCCGACGGAGACCGCAACTCCCGCACACCCCCTCACACACCGCCCTTTTGACTACGGTGCGGCTCTGCGGCTCCGGCAAAAGGTCCGGAGATTTAACTCGCGAGAACAGAAGTTCACTTGAGTTCACGTAACTTCACGCGATAATACGGCCCAAATAAGGATATTTGCGAGAGCTTGTTGCGGAGGGCTCCGGCACGCCCCAAGGATAGCTTTCTTGCTGAATTTTCTGCAGCGCCGGAGTGTCTTGGTAACCGCAGCCGGACAGCTCAGCAGCCGGTGAGAGAGGTTTACGTCTTTTTAATGACTTGGAATCACTGCGGCACCGCACCCACTGCACCGCAACGGTAAGACCGGAGTCGGTGTGAGCCGGGGGTTAGACAACGCAGCTCCTTTAAAAAAATGAAAACTGTTAAAAATAGATAGCTAGCTCCTTGGTTTATTGCACAGCTTCACACCTTGAAGCAAAATACTAGGAAACTGGAGAGAAAATATCGCTCCACATGCCTATGGGAATCCTACCTAGTCTGGAAAAATAGTTTACTGCTGTATAAGAGGATCCTTTGTAAAGCAAGAGCAGCATATTTATCCTCATTAATAGAGGAGAATAAGAATAATCCTAGATTTCTTTTTAATACAGTTGCCAAACTCACCCAGAGCTATCGCTTAGTTGAACCATCAATTCCACCTGCTCTTAGCAGTAATGATTTCCTGGGATTCTTATAAATAAGATTGATCTTATAAAAATTAAGATCATTGGCACTCCTCTTGGTTCGTCACTGGAGGGTGGGGCTGCATCTGAGGTAGTTATGGAATTGGAACCAGGTTTAGACTGCTTTGATCTACTTGAACTTCCAGAGTTAGCAAAACTATTGTCTCCATCTAAGCCTTCAACATGTTTGTTAGATCCAGATCCAACAAGGTTATTTAAGGAGGTATTCCCTTTGATCTACTCCTCCTTTATAGATGTGATTAATCTATCTCTGTTACAGAGATATGTACCAAAGGCTTTTAAGGTTGCTGTAATTAAACCTTTGCTTAAGAAACTGTCTCTTGACCCAGATGACTTGGTCAATTAGAGACCTATATCCAATCTTCCCTTCTTATCTAAAATCCTTAAGAAAGTAGTTGCCTAACAAGTGTATGATCACTCACACCATAATGAACTTTTTGAAGAGTTTCAGTCATGCTTTAGAGCTCATCATAGCACCGAAACAGCTCTGGTGAAGGTTGCTAATGATATTTTCATGGCCTCAGATAATGGACTTGTATCTTTGCTTGTCCTGTTGGATCTCAGTGCTGCATTTTTTAAAGTTGACCATAATATTCTTTTAGAAAGATTTGAATATTTTATTGGAATTAAAGGAACAGCAGTGAAAGTGGCTGGATAAGCAGATCAGGAAGGCCAGTTGTGTGATTCGATGCCCTCTGGATTCAGTACAGGATGTGGGAAACAAAAGGATCCTAACTAAATTAACATCTCTGTTGGATAATGTCTCCCACCCCATGCATGAAGCTGTTGAAGAATTGGAGAGCTCCACCAGGGAGCTTTATCACAGATCCTTCCTCCCAGTAGCTGTAAGACTCTATAACCACCACTGTTCCCAACAACCACAATAATTTGTTACATTCATGCTGATTTTGCACAGTGTCTACCTTAGTCAGTTAAATAACGTGCCTCTGTCATTTTGACCCTCTCTGATGTTGCTGTTATTTTCAAATATCCATTACTGTACAAATGTTCATAGCTGTATATTGGTTATTTATTCTACGGGTCCACAGTTTATATTGTTTTTACAGTACAGTATTTTATTCTTTATCTTTTGGCTCTTCACTATTATGTTATTCTCATATTCTCATGTTATTTTTAAGGTTCGCATTTGTGTGACCATTTTTTCTATAATCTTTCTGCTGCTGTAAACACCATAATTTCCCCATTATGGGACAATTAAGGGGTTTTTTGTATTCTATTCTATTCCATATTTCTTAACAGACATGGGGGTAGATCTGGCTCTGAGTGATAAATCATTTACTGTATTCATTAATCTCAGACAACCATAGCTATAGTATCAGTGTCTTTATGGCCTACTATTCCCTATTACAGTATAAGTGTATCTAATAACTATGAAAACAGAACAAATTACAAAAAAAAATAAGCACAGGATAAAATAAAAGCTAATAAAACGTTAGAAAAAGGGGTCTAAGAGTCTGTCCAAAGGGTCTTGAATGTGTATGTCATAAAACGGGACAGATGGACCCAGTATTCAAGGCGAGACAGCCAGTAGGAAAGTTAAAAAACGTTTATTGAAATAAAAACATAAACAGATGGAAGAGAAGTAAAGCTCCTGAGGATCTGCGGCTCACAACGACTGCAGGAGGGGGGTGGGGCACCGCCCAATTACAGACACTCTGGTAGTGGGAGAAACACAGATGAGTTACCACGAACATCTGACAGGAGATGATTATAAGAGTGAGTCACTTATCTGGTTTAACAGTTCAATTCAAGCCCTGAAAGGGGCACAATCCAGCCGCTTGACTGCCAACTGACACTGCGCGTCACCTTGACTGTCCCTGGTGCTGCAGCCCCAGAGGACTAGCAGGAAGCTGATCAGAGTCAGGGGAGGACAGATCGTACAGGAACAGACAGGATCCAGGCTTCCAGGAATCCTAAGAGCTCCCAGGCAGGTTCAGAGTAAGACGGAGTCCAGAAGTGTGACCAGGCGGACACGCACAGAAGCAGACGGGCTCGTATGCAGACATGCAGTCTCAGTGGTTGAGGGTAACAGAGACAGGATGTTAAACCAGAACTTGATGCCGGAAACTTTAAACTGGTGTCCTCCTTGGAGCCATAATTACAGCAGGGAGGGAAACGGCAGAATTCAGGCCAGATCATGCCAGTTTAAGTTTTAAGGCTTAATGGATTTGGGCATTTAAGGGTGGATGTCTTTCAGAAGAAAAACACAAGCAATTATCTATTCTATACCCTGCCCAAGCTAGAGTACTTCAGTAAGCATCAATAAAAAGAAAGGCAGCTCTCGGAATTAATTGAATGATGCAAAACAACAGAACACTTTTTTTTCAGTCTGCAATCGTTAATTCTTTTGAGCACCTACAAATGCTCCTAGAGGACATATATTTTGTAGGGCAATTGGGCGGTTCAGTGGATTCACAGAGGCACTTTGGCAAACAGCTCTCAGGCCCAGGCTGTTCCGTGGGTGGCAAAAAAGGGTAGACCCGGCAATAACATGTTTTTTTTCTTCTGCTTCGGAGTAGGCAGGATCACAAGGAAACGGAACAAGAATTGGCAGCCTGCTTTTATAACATAATTAAAATGATTTAGGTTAATTCCTGCTAAAATGCACCATCTGCTGGTAAAACAGTGAATCACATTCACCTTAGGAAGAATGGGGGTAATCTTTAGAACTATGAGGATCACTGATGAGGTAAGGTGTGTTGTGATTTTATGTTCAATTCTATTCCCAGCCAGCTGGGAATTTATATTTCTGATACTTTAAGATGTCTATTGCCCTCCCTGCTACAGGTAGTTAAATATCTTATTAAATCAGATATTATTTCGGCTGTTACATATTGTTGATAGATACACGCCCTACTAGCTGTGTGTTAAAACAATAAATGAAAGAGTGATTCAAGCTCTAATCATGGTCAAACTGTTAAATCTGGACATACATGGAATAAATTGACCACAATTTCTGTTCAAAATATAAGAGTTTAATAACAAATATCATTCAGCTCCAAGTCAAAAATATTTCAGTTTAACACTCTATACTAAAACTAGTGAAACCCAACTAAACTTAATTACTATGTACAAAGAGGAAGGGAAACATGGTTGAAAACCATATCACAGTTTAAGGTGGATTTTGTATTTGAAAACAAAAGTTTATTTGGAAAAATTTGGTATATGACCAAATAAGCTTTTCATTAATTTTGAGAAATTGGAATGTTTTCAGACCAATTCACAATGCAAATCCATGAGGTGAATAAAACATTATTTGGCCAAATAATGTTTTATTAAATGATTTGCTTAATCAAGAACCAATAACCTTTAGTCAAATGATTCGTTACCCTCTTTGAAATAACTAGCAGCGATAGGGGCGAGAGGGGGCTGGCAAGTCACACCTCTGTGGGAGGTATTTCAAGATGAAATATGGACGCTGGTTCCAATGTCCAAAAACCATGATCATGGCATATGACAACATATTGTTGGTTCAACAAATCACAACTCTCTCTCTTGCTTCTTTACAGAAATGCAATCAGCTGCCTTCTCCTGTTTTAGCATAGATACTGTTTTTTAGTTTTTTAACTGGGAGTAGTTTTGAAAATTTTAATCTTGCACTCCAAGCATGCACGCACACATACGGACAAGAAAACAGACAAAAGGAAGTGAGAAGGATGAATTTAAAGGAGAACAACCGATGAGAGTGGAGTTAAGCAGCACAGCACAGTTACTGACTATAAGGGAAGAAAAGACTGGGTATAACACCACTCCATCTGAGTGGCTGCGCGGCATAACAGAAGCAGCAGCAACCAGGCAGCGAAGCCAGCGAGAGGAAAAGAAGTGACTATTGCAAAAACACTGTATTGTAAATTATAACTATGTTATTCACATCAAATTATTTATAGAAACAGGTAGGTTGATCCAAATTTTGGGAAGGGACAGGTCCCTATGATCCCTATGCAAACCTGTGCCCATGTCTAGAGGTTACAGGGCAAAGAGAATGGGACGAGTTTGCGCCATGGTTTTAAAGGGACATGAAGTCAGGGTCTTACATCACTGACATTTTATCTCCAACAATACGTATAAAACAATGGTGCTATGAAATCCAAATAACTGCCAAAGATTCCTCCTTCTGAGTGGTCGAAGTTTCCCAGATGGTACACAGATGTTTGTATAATTGCTTGAACCACACACGAGCAAAGGGAAAATTCTGTGCTTTCTACATGGCCTTCCAAGAGTAATCTGGGATTAAGAAGAGAGACACCAGAACCAACAAGCCATAGCTACATACATATTGACACTTTTGATAGTAGGTTTCTTTTATTTTTATTTTTTAATCAAATCATTTCACCTTACATTGTTTGATTTTCCAGAGATTCACTTTATCTATAATCCATATCCACTGTTTTCTTACAAGTATAAGTGGTTCTTGTCAGTTTACGGCACCTTGGAACAAGTCAACAATGCGATATCTAATAAGAGTAAAAGTTTGCCTATTTCTCAACACATATTTGACATAATTCCAACAACTCTGTTAATCCTGCTCCCAAGCACAGTTTTCTCTCCAATATTATTTTCAACAACTGTGAGATATCAAGTTAATATCACTTGCATTTCAATTCATCATTTAATGCTTCCACTTATGAAAATGGCTATGATGATGAACGAGGTTTGGCATGAAAAACATTATTCTAATTCTATACAGCATCCTGGAATGTATTTATCAGCCAGGAATACATTTGATCAATGCATCTAAAATATTTAGTCTAATCAAACATGAATCGAAAAATTTATTACAGATTTAAAATAATACACAGATGAGCTTTTTATAAAATGTTTTATTGTTATTGTGTATTTCTGCTTCACAAAACAAGCAGGATTAGAAGATTTTTTTTTAGCATCAGAGCCATATTACAAACAAGCAATAAAAGTACAACATAGTGACCACTCAAACCTGAATGTGAAAAATTTTCACTGTTGTATATTTATAGAGCATTAGAAATCAACTGTAGCTGCAACAAAGAGCAGCACATGTAAAATCAAGAAATATTGCAAAGAAACAGGAATCAAATCTCAAATAAAACGTATTTCTAAAATACCTATCAGGACTAGCATAAAATGTAGTTTCTAAACAGTCTCTTAGTATGATGTTCATTTAATTGAGGAAACATTTGTGCACATGATTAAACTGTTGTTCTCTTGAGACTATGAGAGGTTTGTCTTCCTGTAATGTTTATCACTCATTAGTTACTCTTTTCTAAGTTTTATTTAAGTTTTTAGAGTGCTGTTAGTAGAAAAGTTCCTCCTTCTCTAAAGTCACTGGCTTATTGTATGAAATAGGTTGTTGTGTTTCTTGGTGCATCCTTTTCGTGCTGTGCTCATGCAGTAATCTTTCCTATTTCCTATACAGCTCAGTTTACATTTTTGTCTCAACCTATTTTGAAATTGTGTGCTTTGTGGCATATTTATACTATTTAAAAAACATAACTGAATCTAATCCATTTGACAGAGAATAAATACCACTCTTCAGATGCCACAAAACCTCTCGCTGATGTCCCACAGCTTCTTTGAGGCAGCATCATCCTCGGCCTTCTTAAAGACTTTTCTCACGGTGCAGTCGGAGAAGTAGCGTCCACTGAGGTGTTCAATGCCCTCCTGTAGGGCACAGTGCAGAGTGGTTTGGCTTCCTTGGACGGCGTTCTTGAAGAAATACATTCCCATGTACTTCAACACCATTTGCACGAATGAGCTTTTATTCCTGGCCAGCTCAGTGTAGATGCTTCCTGTGGGAAAATAAATGTTTTTTTGATGAATTTTCTTTTGGTGAAGCAATTCTATCCAACAAACAAACTGGTGTTGCTTATCTCCAAACCACTAAAGGAAAATTATCAATGGGAACAGACCATAGATATTACAATGAAATTCTGGCCATTTTTCAATTCACAAAAATATGAGTATGGACTTATGTTCTCAAAGAGTATGTGCTATCTAAGCTCTGAGAGCGCGCCACAGGAAGCTGCTGCTGCCGTGTTCTGTACTGAGACAGCTGTCAGTATGAAGGATGCACAAGTCTGCGCTCGGGAGGCGCGCGAACAGCATCTAGGATTTTGTGCTGTGGCTAATGACATTTAATGAGCACATGAAAATGCCCAAGTACACGTATTGAGAAGCAGCCATTGTCTTTGGACCAAAACCATAAATTGGATGCTCACCAAGCCCACCATTTGAAAGGATGAAAAAAGATATGTTTTTCTTTGAATCTTTAATCTTTCTTAGCATCCTTTTTTATGTCTTTATGAATGGTTTGGGAACTCACATGGGGAGTTGATAGTTTGCAAGCCTTATTTTTCTTTTGAATTAGTCCAATTTTGGGATTTTCTAGATTTACTTTTGTGTGCCACAAAATCTTGAATTTGGTGTCAATGCAAGATGTTTGCACTTATCAGCCGTACTCTTGCATCAGCATTACTTTATATTTTTAACTATATATATTACATAAAAACAAGCTAACTATTAGGTATGTAAGACTGATTTACAACATAAGATGATACTCCTTTAATCAGTTTTAATAAAAATTATTTTTAATGTCCAACTAATAAAGACAGTAGTTTTGTCCCATGTTATCTCTAAATAGCTATACAAAATTGTATTCCTACTCTGACTGTTACCTTTGTATTATGAGATTGTTGTTCTTCTCTAATCTCTCTACAAACAATGCATCAACTTCAAGAATGTCAGTGCTGGGAAAATCCCATAACAACAGCTGACATTGATTTAAGGTTACTTAAACTAATTGGAATATTGTTTATCAAAGTAACACTACAACACAAATGTCACATTAAAGGTGGAAAGTGTTTTGAAATGAATATTCATGTTCTAGTTTCTATGTACAAAAAAGCTGGTTTGGTTGCACACATACAGCATAAACTGTCCATTTTTTGTGAGACTGTCTGTCTATCACTTGAATGGATCTTACCCGGATGGAGGGAGTAGCAAGTGACCTTGGTTCCTTGAAGTCTTTTGGCTAGCTCATGGGTGAAGAGAACATTGCACAGCTTAGAATCACCATATATCATTACGCTATCCCAAAAAGATGTCCCTTCTCTCAGGTCTTTGTGGGTATTCAGATAGTTGAAATCAACTCTTCCCCAGTTGTGTGCTGTAGATGACACAGTAACTACCCTGCTTGGTGCACAATCCTTAAGTCGATCTAATAACAAGTTAGTTAACAGGAAGTGGCCGAGGTGGTTGACACCAAACATCGTCCCAAATCCATCTTCAGTTCTTCCCACCAGGACAACACCTTAAGGAAAAAACATGGAGAACCAACAGTCATTTCCAACGAAAGTCATACAAAAATCTGTAAGAAAATCTTAAATCTTACTAAGAGAAGACTGAATAAATATGTTGCTAAGATAAACTCTTAAGGCCAGGGTGTCTGGTATGTGGAGATTAATCTAACCAAACAGTTCTTTAAAACACCTTTGTTGCCCTTTAATGTTTTACTATATTAAATTCAATTTAAAATTACTTTATTGACTCAAAGGAAAATCAATTGTTGCAGTAACTCATGGCCAGTTTTTCAATTAGATTTTATAGGTGTTGATATAGGGTGACCAGATGTCCTCGTTTTCCTGGACATGTCCAACTTTTCATACCAAAAAAAATGTTGAGGGGGAATTTCAAAATCGTCCGTGATATTGATCGACTACAGTGCAGCAGAACCGAGCCGTCAGCATCATGGTGAAGCTGGTTTGAAATTAGATATTGGATATTCAAGCTCCGAGGAGTCAGCTGTATCTATCTCACGGTTGATCCGACGGAGACAGCCAGCGTCTCTTAGCTGCTCTCTCCTCCCACACGCGGTGGTGCAGTTAGAGACCATCAACAAATCTTTGAACCAAGCACTCTTGAGAAACAAAATTCAATAAATTCCTTATTTTATGACCAGCTAAGTAAAAACTAATATAAAGTAATTCCAATAGATAACATATGTAAGGCACACTTACTTTTATGCAATTTTAAGCTATTTTCAATTGTTAAGATATTTTTGAAGACAAAAGTTGGGACTTTTCTTCAATAGCTTCCAGGTCATGTGACCTACTGACTCAAATTCTTTGTGAAATTGTTCTACTACTCTAGCCTGATGGGGCACACTCATTTTTATTCCATTTCAAGCCTTTGTATATTTTCGGGCAGGCGGGGGGAAGCATACCATCAGCGGTTTGGTTCGGTTGCTCCGACCCCGGCTGGAGCTGATGGCTCGGTTCAAAAGTCCAGTTAAGACTTTGTTCCTAGTATAAAGTCAAACATCTTTGATATTTTCGATGTTCTTAGGGTGCTGCAGTGGTTTCTGCAGTCTTTGTTTTTCTCCCTCTGCCACAGGTGGCTGCTGATTAGCAGGGAGGGGTTAGGTGTTTTGTGGTGGCGGGATGTTACGGCTTAAATGGGAACGCTGTTTTTTTTACATTGGCCCATATGAGTTTTGTGTCATTTGGAGCTGTTCTGAAGATATTCCGTCCAAGTAACATCTTCCTATGGGCAAACGACTTGAAGGCACAAACTAAACTGTTCATAATTTATCATTTATGGTAAGCCAGCATTCATAACATGTAGGCGAATCACTGTTTCCCACAACATCCCTGGCTATATATTTTATATTTATACTTTTTAAAAACAAAGCGGAGTGTGTATGGCGTCTTCCGCGCACCGTTCTGGAGTTGTGACAGGCAGCCCGAGCCACCAGCCGCTACGCTCTACCCCTTCTTTTAATTCTGCTTGGTAATCTGAATCGTTCCATTCCATTTCGAGAGCGAGATCATCTGTGGTAGTACAGTGGGTACTGGTTGGGAATGGACGGTTTCCAGCGGGATTCCTGCAGGATTCCTGCGTGAATCACGATGTATTTCCTGAGGCCAGTTTTTTTTATTTCAAAAAGAACTGCAATGTACCCGGACAAACAACAGGTGGCACTTGAGAGCTCTGCCGTGCTAAAGGTGACGATTTGTGGGCCTGTAGTCAAATGAAAAGCAGGTTTATTGGGGATCTTGGTGTGATATTGTGCTATTTTATGATGTTTTTGATTAAAATAAAGTTAATTAATTAATGTAACATAGTGACTGCATTATCTTATTTCATGAAAATTGTTGCGTAGTTATAGATACACCTCCGATCTTATCTGAGAACTGTTTATTTATATTTATCTGCATCTCTATTATTTAATGAAAAATAAAATGAATTAAATTGGATATGGACTGAGGCGCAACCAGAGAAAGGCGACAGAGACAGTACTGCGGCTGGTGATTTTGAAATTAAAATCATATCCAAAATTGATTCCTCATTAAGATAAGCCAAAGTTGTTCAAAAAGGTATGTAAGAAAATATATTTTATTTAGTTTTGTAAAATATAAGTGCCGTTGACAGCTTTGAGGATCAAAAGTTAAGCTAATCTTTAACTGTGTTCATTAAAATCCATCGAGAGTTTGTGTGCTTACGCTGTAATAAAAAAAAATAGCCATAGTAAAAAACATTTCACGTTCAGACTCACAAAATTAACAGATTTTATCACTTAAACGTTTAGCCTCGATGGGGTTTTGGCTAGGTGACTGTAAAGCCTATTTTAAAGCTATTATGACAAACCCGTTTTTAAATCAGTTAGTGACTACACACACAGGATGGAGGAGGAGACAGGAGCAGAGCAAGAAGAGCAGCCACCTGTCGCTACCACACCGTGGCCTTATCTTCAGAGATTTTGAAACTTGTTGAATCCTCTGATAAAAAGTACGTGTTCAGATGTTTTAAGGCTTATTTGCACAGATAAGATTTTTTTAGGTATGGAGGAACAGCTCTCCCATGTATAAAAATAGGAGCTGAGCAGCTCCTGTAGTCAGAGACTTAGACACCCTGTCTGTAAGAAGGAGCGCTACTGCAGGTCATTCATTCCTGCTGCCCCCAGACTCTATAATAATGCACTATAACCACAATAACTACTGTAAAAACCACTGTGCAGCTACATTATAGTTTTGTATTTATTGACTGTGAACAATATCCTGTGCAATATGTTGAATGTGCAATATTTCTCCCCCTGTATATGAGCCATCCAGATTGTACATATCTTTATTTCTTATTTTTTTATTTCCTATTTTTATTTTGTTTTTCATTGTGTGCAATACATGTACACTTGCACCTTAATCCTACAGTATTTATCTTGATATACTGTATATACCTGGATATACTGTATATATATTGCTTATTCTTAATGCACCTTTTTCCTCCCTGTTTGCACCTTCTGTAACTTCTATGCCAATATGTGACGAGCAGAGATGGGAAGTAACGAAGTAAAAATACTTCGTTACTGTACTCAAGTAGATTTTTCTGATATTTTTACTTTACTTTACTACTTATTTTTATGGCGACTTTTTACTTCTACTCCTTACATTTTTACACAAATATCTGTACTTTCTACTCCTTACATTTTAAAAAATTGGCTCGTTACTTTAGTTTTGAATCATTTCAATGGAGTTACCGTTATTATTTTTCACGTCATCAATACCAAATTCAATCTAATTGGATGGGAATCTACGTTGCATTTGACGCACCACTACAAGATGAATCGACAGATTCGGCGGTATTCATTGGCGGCAAATCATTGCAGCTTGGTGGCGGTGGCGTTAGCATAGTAGCATGGACGACGAGATGATTGAAAATGAACACAACGGAGATCTAGTCCTATTGGCAGACATCCATTTAAAATGTAGGCAACGGCATGAAAAAAGTGGTTTCTACTTTTACTTTTATACTTTAAGTAAATTTACAAGCCTGTACTTTGTTACTTTTACTTGAGTAAAGAAGTTTAATCAGTACTTCCACTTTTACCAGAGTATTTTTTAACACAAGTATCTGTACTTTTACTCAAGTAAGGAAAGTAAGTACTTTTGCCATCTCTGGTGACGAGTGAATTTCTCCGCTGTGAGATCAATAAAGCTCATCCAATCATCTAGTCTAAATAAATACATAAATAAATACATGTTCAATAAATAAATAAGCATTCGATTAATTACCCCCCAAATATATGGTTAAATGATATGTTCTCATTATAAATCATTTATTTAAAAAATGCTGTTATGTTCCTTTTTTTTGTAAAGATGCTTTTAAAATGCTTAACTGTTTTTATTCTTTTATTTTCTTTCTAAAAATCACTAGATTTTAAAAACACTCATAGTTTTTGAAAGGTATTTCTTCTGTTATTAATATTAAACATTTAGAGGGTTTAATAAAAATTAGGCCTGCAGTGTAAAAGTAGCCAAAGATTCCTTATCCGGTACAATTCTAGTGCAGTATCAGAAGATTAGAGGCACATCTGGCCCAAATCCAGAGCAAATCAGGGAAAAAGGGCAAATCATCTGGTATGGATCCGGCCCGTAGCTGACCCTCATCAGTAAAATGGGTCCGTATCGGTATTGGCCCGTTGTGCTAAAAGACACCGGCCCAGATCCTTTGCGCGGATTTGGTCCAGATGTCATGATGAATCTGGGCTGGATCCGGGCCAAATACATTTTGTTATCTGGGCAGTGTTTAGCTGTCACATGATTATTAAATGATGTAGTTATCATATCATGCGTCAGTAACGGGGAGGTTACCTGTTACAGGTGCATGAACACTCTGCTCTTTGAGCTCATTCATGCAGTCTGAGCTTGTTTTGAAATTAAATGTATTAATTAATAGTAGATTATTATAGGCTACTTATAGCTACAGAATATTTGATGCCATGTTATGCAGAAGTAATGCTTCTTATATCTTGATCTAAATAGTACATTACA
This sequence comes from Cyprinodon tularosa, assembly GCF_016077235.1. Taxonomy (NCBI): domain Eukaryota; kingdom Metazoa; phylum Chordata; class Actinopteri; order Cyprinodontiformes; family Cyprinodontidae; genus Cyprinodon; species Cyprinodon tularosa. The sequence continues at coordinate 36,330 of NW_024039599.1, forward strand.
GTGAACCCTCGCTATAACGCGGTTCACTTTTCACAGTCTCGCTGCTTCACGGATTTGCATCATGCATTGTTAAACCTCATTGTCAAACATAATCAATGGTGGCATGTCAGTTTATAAGGATCTTTTGGCCAAGAAGAAAAAAGAGCAACAACAACTACCGATGTTCTTCTCTCAAAAACACACACCTGCACCGCAGGCTTTAGAAGAAAAAAACGCCACAGAGCAATCAGGAGGCAGCGGCTCCGTCAGAACAGCAGTGAAATACTGTACTGTACTGTACATGTCAGTGTTGGAAGCTGGAGAAGTACCACCTTTCTCCAGCAGAGTCCGCCGTGGATCCTCCTGAGCTGAGCCTCCTTCACAGCTGCAGCTCATTCCATCATCAGAGGATCCACTACTTAAGCTGTCTTCAGAACTTGCCTCAACGCCGCAGTGTTGATCCAGTTGGTTAGCACTAAGCCTAGAACCTTCTGAGAACTTTTGTTGACTTTTGAATCCAAGCTGGATTCTAACCTCTGTCTCTGTTTTCCAGGAAAGCAGTCTTTCTCCTGTGAAGCTCTGGAAGAGCTTAACCTGCCTAGCCTGCCCTCTGAGCCAAACCTGAAGCCTGCCTTTGAACTTCCATGCAGCCTTGGATCAAGAGCTGGAAACCCTGAGCTTAGCTCTGTTCAAACCCAAAGAAGTAAGACGCTGAAGCAGCTGTCGGACTCTGCGAACCAAACTCTCTCCAGTTCCAACAACCTTCCTCTCAAAGCCTTAACCGTGGACCCTCAAGGTACAAGCCAGAAACTATATAAAGACAAATCCCTAAGTGCCTCGCTAACTGAACTGTCTTCCCACGCAGACTCCGGTGAACCCGTGTCCCTGGACCAGAACCAGAACCAGAACTCATTGTGCTTTGTGACAATAAACTCTGTTAAACTTTTACACCTGTTTCCGTCTAGTGGTGTTCTGCATATTTGGGTCTCTTTTGAGAACCCATCATGACAGTCAGTCACTATTTGTACTACTGTACTTTGTATTTTTTTTCATAATCATTTTTCATTTTCTCCCGTTCCGATCCCCGCAATATTAACCCTTCAATTCGTATTGATGATTAAAATTATTACTTATTTATTTATTATAACTATATTATTTTACAGTAAAGTACAGTAGTTAACAATGTTTATACCGTACTTTTATTTGTTAAACAAATTCTTGGGCCTGTAAAAAGTGTTTGTTCCTTGATTTCAATGTTGTATGGAGTATTTCATTGTATGATAACTGTAAAGAAATAAAGGTTTCTACTTCACGGATTTCACCTATCGCGGGTTCTTTTTGGAACGTAACCCCCGCGATAAACGAGGGTTCACTGTATTTAAAATGGGAATACTCTGGATTAGCTCACTGACTTTTGGGTCGATCACAGCCATCTCTGACAACAACTTAGAAACGCCACTATTCATCGGGGCAGAAAGCAGCATTCTTGCATAATGTGCCCCTATGGTCTAATGTAATTCCTTGGAAAGGTGGAGCGCACATCAGCTGATCTACATAAAAGAAAGACGCCATAAAATAAATGTCAAACAGCATAATAGGCTAGTATCTGTAAAATATATAAATAAGTTAAATAAGTTATTGTACAATTTTTGATATCATAGGCCATCAAGTGATTAACACTAGATGTCCCGGAGAATTTCAGGTTTTCTGCAAGCCCCCCCTCCCCTCTTCAAGTTTGTGTCCTTGTTGTAATGCAAATAACTTGTGATATGACCAGCCCTTCTACAGGAGACTGGATTAGGCTGAAACAAACTGACATCAGAACAAGAGCATGCTCCTAGCACTTTTCATTACCTGCCCCTGCAACATCAGACCTTTTTGCAGGAATATCTTGATAAGTCATATCCAAATCTTTTATTAAGGCAAACCTATTGAACAACCAGATATCATACGGGTCCTAGTTCCTGAGCTGAGAACAGGTCATAACCATGCTTTTCCAACAGGGCAAGGCGGAGCCTATTTATATTGTCCATTCACCAACAGACTCATTTGTGTTGTTGCAAAGCTCACTATGTGAAAGAAAGAACAACTTAGAGAATAATTGTATCTTGTCTTGTCTCGCCTTTTCACGTCATTCAACATTTCAGCTTAGAAAATGAGAAACAGTATGATTTCAGTACTGGAGTAACAATTATTTCACCCAAGGAAAAGCACTACATATGAAGCTACAATTGTCCCATTTAGCAGTTTTCACAAACCCAAGGATGCATTTGCGACAGGTATAGTTTGTGCAGTGCACACAACGCTCAGTGCTGTGGTTCCTGTTGCAGAGATTGCACACCTGGCCTGCTTATAATAACAATAAAAAAATCTAAAAAAATAGAGTTTAGCACATATTCCCAAACTAAGAGTTGTAGTATGAACTAGATGAGGTTATCTATGTGAGCTATACGTTTTGTGTCACTACAATGATCTACAGTGTAATTATTGGCTATTATATGCTTATAATAACAATGAATAAATCTCCAAAAATACAGTTTGGCCTATCTTGCCAAAGTAAGAAAAAACGAATGTTAGAACTGTAAATATACAGTCATATGTTTATATAACCATTTTTTATGTATTCATTACTGTTTTCAAGGCTGCACTTTAAAATATGAAATTGTCTAGAGCTGTTCTAAATGAAATTTATTTTTGTTTACACTTGTGTATACAAAATGACAAAATAAATCTAAGTCTCTAAGTCATAAGTAATTCTTGGCTTTTTATATGCTTATAACAATGAAAAAAGAAATAGAGTTTAGCACATTTTCCCAAAGTAACAGTTGTAGTGTGAACTAGATGAGGTTATCTATGTTTGGAGGCACTACAATGATCTATAGTGTAATTATTGTCTATTATATGCTTATAATAACAATGAATAAATCTCCCACAATCAGCTTGGCCTATCTTCCCAAAGTAAGAGTTGTAGTATGATCCAGATGAAGTTATCTGCTTATCCTTCAAGTTTGAAGGCAGTACAATGATTTATAGTGTAATTATTGGCTATCATATGCTTATAATAACAAAGAAAAAATCTCCAAAAACACAGTTTGGCCTATCTTCCCAAAGTAAGAAAAAAAAGAATGTTATATACAGTCATATGTTTATATAACTATTTCTTTGAATGTATTTATTACTGTTTTCAAGGCTGAACTTTAAAATATGAAATTGTCTAGAGCTGTTCTAAACAAAATTTCTATTTGTTTTTACACGTGTATACAAAACAACAAAATAAATCTGTCAAAGTCACAAGTAATTTTTGGCTATTATATGCTTAAAATAACAATGAATAAATCTCCAAAAATAAAGTTTGGCCTATCTTCCCAAAGTAAGAGTTGTAGTATGATCCAGGTGAGGTTATCTATGTATCCTACAAGTTTGAAGGCAGTACAGTGATCTATAGTGTAGTCATTGCTCATTTTATACTTATTCTAATAATAGAATAGAGGTGCCATTTGTCATTTAGGCTTTTGGAAATTCCTCAGAAAAGTATAATTTTCGAATCCAATGAATGTGATAATAATCCACCTCTCCTTGGTGACGCTTTTGAATATTTCTCTCTGATTATTTTGCGAACTGCAGACGGAGTATTTTTGGAGCAGTGTGCTCTCCATAGGATCAAATGTAATTCTCCCAGCGCGATAGAAGACTCGTTTTTAGGAAACTATGGTTGTAGCTCACTGTCTGCCTTGCTCTGGTGTCTGTTTTGTAGAATAAATAATTTGCCGAGTTATTAATCCGGAAAAGCCGAATCTGTGAATATTTTCGCCAACTTTACTGCAGTCTCGCGATGCTGGCTACGTGTCTGCAGCGGAAGAGAGATCGCCTGAGTCATATTTCCCCCCAAATAAATAACGGTCATTATCGTATAAATGGTCATTATTGTATAAATATTGTTGCTTTCTACAGCTTTCCAGCTCATGCAGCTATTTTCATTGTACAGATCAGTTATTGTCTGATCGCTGCGCGGCTGGCTGTGCTGCAATCATTGCAGTGTTGGCGACACTGATGACGTAGACCTAGTTATATTTAATTACAAATATGATTTTTCCCCCCTGCTCTCAGGTAAAACACTCAAAGAGAGATACTTTAGCTGAAACCAAAACTGAAGGGGGTGGATTTGTTCTCCAGCCACAGCGCTAATGGGGCATTTACATCTTAAAAGGGACGCCGAAATGGACTTAGACTGCCACCTAGTGGCTATATTAGTCACATGTTTTTCCACGCAATTCGTGAAACACGGAGAGCGTGAGTGAAGTGTCCATTTCCAATCAGGACCCACTGTAGCACTAGACATCTTCCAGGCATGTGAGTAAAACTAGCAGCAGTTCAAGGGACAGGATGAATGAACGGTAGCCGACGCGCCTGCTACTGGAGCAAGGGAAGGGTCTTCCACAAAATATCTCCTGGGTCAGGCTAAGGTCTGCACAGGCCTTCAGGAATCTGGAGCTGACATCATCGGGACCTGGTGACTTATTATGATTCAGTGTCATCAGTTGCCTCTTCCCTTGACTTCTAGAGACAAACATGTGAAAAGGGGAGGGGGAGGATTCATACTGAGCTATCACAGCTCATCAAAGCATGCTCAGGTGTCTTGATGAAAACAAGTTAAACTAATTTAGTCAGTCTGACTATAATTTTTGTTTTGAATTTTGTTCCCAATTCATCAAGTTTAAATATAATTATAAGGAATTTCTAGTTTTATATTTTTTTAGTTTTATAAATACAGCTTTTTGATTTTATTCCTTATTCCAGGCAACATATTAATGCTGTTTTTTATTTGCGAAAGAAAGCCTAAAGCTTAAATTAACTTAGACTAAGTAGAATAGCTTTTATTTTGTAATCAGTTATTGTAGCTCCTCATTACTTTTAAATGAGAGGGGTACTCATGGTAGGACAAAATGCCCAAAGGGTAGCATAAAGCTGGTGGAAACATGGAACACAAGTTAAAAAGGATGGGAAACAATGCTTCAAAATCAAAATTATTTTTATAAAGCGACTAAAAAGGCTTTGACTGAAAAAAAACTTTGTTATGACTGATATAAAAAAAAACATCAAATAACCAGTGAATGTTTTTAAATAAAAGAAGGATAAATAAAGTGTCATTTCCAATTATGGTATTGGTCTGCCATTTCATAAGTCTCCGCCCGAAGTGTATGCAACTGCTATGATAATAGTCTTGATTCCACACCCCCATCTTCTCAGTTCCCACATAAGTTGAGAAACTTTTATCTTTTGTTTTGTTTAGCTACAATGACATAACGACACAACAATAGGCCCGTAAACAACATTATATGGGTGGGCCCCATATAAAGTACAACCCACAATTCCAAGTCCTATTTTAAAAAATAAAATACTCAAATACTTTGTTCTTTAAAAGATCTTAATGTGGTTTGAAACATATTATATGATTGTATTTTTTTTACCAACCGTCTAATGAACTAAACACAGTTGTTAACATATTAATTAAAAGCACCACCGTCTGCTTTGCTATTGGTGTCGTTTTTAAACGACTCACCATCATGTTGAAATCTGCCATGTGTTGGGGTATAAATAAGGTATGGTCAGACATCCTAGTATCATGTGGGTTCAAGAGGAATTTTTCACACCATTACATTTGCAAAGAGACGTCCTAGTCTACAATTGCATAGGGGGCCAACCAGGTGTCAGTTATGGGGCCCCTAAAAGGTTGGGGGCCCCTAAGCAACTGCAGTCTCTGCTTACCGATAGTTACGCCATTGTTCAGGTATATAAAGTTATTTAGGATTTTATTTATATTTTTGAACAAACTTTATGGCACCAATCTGCCTCCATATAGCTCCACCAGCTTTATACTGCAGAGAATAAACTGTTTGCCAATTTAGATTTGGTTAGGTGCATCTTTGTCCTGTCAAATATTCTGAACATTGTTTAGTTATATGCTTAACTAAGGCATGAATAAGCTTTAAACTATAGATCCTTTAGGCTTACCATTGGCTTCAGCATCAAAATCATGCATTTATCTCGTTGGTCATTTAGTGATTACTGGACTAATTTTTCTCTTGTTTGACTCCAAGAGCACCCAAAAAAATTTGTTATTGTGAACGGCTTTTATATATAGAATATAAAAGTGTACTGTAGGAAGATTATATGGATTTTTCTGACGAGTGTAAAAAAAAACTGTTGTTAATTAAAAAGCAAACAAACAAAACAAAATACATTGGTGAAAACTCCTACCTGCATTGTTGATGAGGATGTCCAATCTAGGTTCAGACTTTAGAAAGTTTTCTGCAAAGCTCCTGATGGACTTAAGACTTCCCAAATCCAGCTGCATGAACACTATCTGATTACTGCCACTTTCCTGCAATAGACAATCAATTCTGAGAAGTCAACAGCAACCTTTACCTCTCACAACTGGACTTTCATGTCTTCTGTTGGTGTTGATTCATGATGATTTATTAAATCTACATAGTCAACATAGTCATTGACGACAAAATTTTAGGGCATCTTATGTTTCCTTCTGACAAACTTTATGGATGCAATGCTTTCGTTTTCCAACAGGACTTTGGACCTGACAACACTGGCAAAGGTACCTAAATCTAGTTCAATGACCTTTGTGTTACTTTTCTTGACAGGCCAACAGTCTTATTTGACTTTAACCCCATAGAGAATCTATGGAGTATTGTAGACTGAAAGAAGAGAGACACCAAAACCAACAAAGCAAATTACCCTAAGAAAGCCATCCATGCAAACTTGGCTTCTGTTGGACTTCAGCAGAACCACATGCTGATTGCCTCCATGCCATGCCGCATTGATGCAGTAAATTACACAGAGCGCAGAATATGTGTATAGAAATTAACCCACTTTTAAGAAGCCTGTCATTGCTCTTAAAAATATCCTTTTTCTATCGATACTATGTAATACTTTGTTTTTTTTTTGATACACTGAATTTGGGTTTTCAAGATCTATAAGCCAACCCATTATGATTAGAAGATATAAAGACTTAAAATATTCCACACTAGCTATTATGACACGGGACTCCCTTCAAAACCAGGTTTTGTATCTCAAAGGGGAGTATCTGTATAAAGCTTACAATCTCCTATGTAATGTGCAACCTACTTGTTGGACTTTACTGAAGACTAACTGACAGTAACTACAGCTCCCAGTATGCATTGCAGTATTGACATTTCAACTAAGATGTTATAAGACCCATGTGAGCAGGGCTGAAAGCTCTTTTGTAATTTAGCTGTCTTGGCACCTTCCTGCGTTGCAGTAAGTGTTGTTTTAAAACCCATGACTGACCTAGTGAAGTAAGTAACAAGCTTTCTCTCATGTTTGGAGAAACATCACACAACAAATTTTGAAGTGTTGATCCTACAGAGGTAATTTCACTGCCACCTAGTGGCTATAGTAGTCACATGCTTTTCACGCAATTCGTGAAACACGGGGAGTGTGAGTGTCCATTTCCAACCAGCGCCCACTGTAAACCCAGAAAACTCATTTCAGCCTAACATAGTTGTATTGTGCAGCTCCAATCTTTTATTCTCACTAGTTTGGTGAGAGAGAAGGGGATAGCTTTCAGATACAGACCCTCTTTACATCCTGGAGAGCAGCTTCTCCTCTCTGCTTGCTGCGACAGGCCAGAATCACCCTGGCTCCTCTTTTAGCGATTTCTATCGCTGTGGCCTTCCCTATGCCAGTATTGCTGCCTGCATGTTGAAAGCAGTTAGTAACTAAAAGCAAGCACATAATTGTCAGAAAGCAGAGGCTGTACTTACCAGTTACAATCACAGTTTTCCCATGCAGCTTTGCATTGCTCTTACAACTCTTTCCTATAACTAGAACTTGACGGAAAATGTAAGCAAGGAATATAAGCCCCAGCACCAGGAGAATAAAAAACATTGTTCCTGCCTTTGAGATTCACTCATGCAGTAGTTGGGGCACTCTCAGGTTTCACCAACTCTTATGCTAAAAACCACACCCTCTTCCTGTATGGGCTGGACTATGTTTTAAATGTTATCAGATTACAGGAGTCCAAAAAAACACTGACATTTTTTAAAGGGCCAGAACCGTCCATGTAGGCAAGGTTGATAGATTCAGCAGGGCAGAAATCTATGATATTGGGTTTCTTTACTTTGTCATGCCAGGATAATTTAGTTAAACTTTACTCTATTTTGTTTTGAGAATATGATCACCAGAGTGGGTTGGTCAGTGGTGCAGTGAGTAGCACTGCTGCCTTGCAGGAAGAAGGTTCTGGGTTTGATTCCTGGCCCGGATTCTTTGTGCATGGAGTTTGCATGTTCTCCCTGAGCATGTGTGGGTTCTATCCAGGTACTTCCTCCCACAATCCAAAAACAGGACTGTTAGGTTAATTGACTTCTCTAATTTCTCCTTAGGTGTGGGTGTGTGTGTGAATGGTTTGTCTCTGTGTTGCCCTGCAATGGACTGGCGACCTGTCCAGAGTGTAGCCCGCCTCTCGCCCATTGACAGCTGGAGATAGGCACCAGCACCCCTCGTGACCCTATTTGGGAATAAGCGTGTTAGAAAATGGATGGATGGATCACCAGAGTAGTAATAGTAGCAATAGTTGTGCATTACCTCCAACAATAATCCTGTTGCCAAAGTATTTAACAGACATTCAGTATGACTTGAAGTCAGTGCCACGTTTCCATTTCAGCTTTAAAAGAGCTCAAAATGTTGCTGTTTGCTGTCTTTGAAAAACATATAGGGATGGTTGATAGATTAGGCAGGCCCGACATCTATGATAGTGGGTGTGTTTGCTGTGTCATGCCAGGATAATCTAGTTAAACTTTGCTCTAATTTGTTTTGAGATCATAATTACCTGAGTAGTACTTCAGCAATACAATTGCATAACCTCCAACAATAATCCTATTTCCAAAGCCAAAGTAAGTAACACATTCAGTTAGTGGCACGTTTCATTTCAGCGTTAAATGAGATAAAAATGCTGCTTATGGCTGTCTTTGAGAAACTGACATTTATTAATAAGGTACAACAGCCAATGTCTGTTCATATACAGCCCTTCCCCGAAGTAATCACACCCCTTGAACTATTTCATATTTCATAAAAGAACCTCCAAGTACAATATATCTGATCAGATGTTAATGTGACCAACCAACACAAATCCCTAATAGTGAAATACAGGTAAATAATGCACGAGAAAATACAAATGCAATACAAACTTTTCAGATTTTTTGTGAATTGTAAAAACAAAAGAACAAATGGAAATCTTGCATAATTTTTTCCTTAAACTCTCCATCCAAATAATCCTGCCTGTTGCCCGTAGACTGCCAAAGATAGGCACCAGTTCCACTGCGACCCTGACAAGGAATAAGTGGGAGAAGATGGATGGATGGATGGATGGATGGATGGATGGATGGATGGATGGATGGATGGATGGATGGATGGATGGATGGATGGATGGATGGATGGATGGATTCTCACTAGTAATCTCTCCCTTGCACTTAGAAATAAATCTTGCGATGTACATTCCAGATGCTTGATAATGACAATTAAATTGCTGAATAACCAAAATAGTTACTCAAACACAGGGACATCCACTAAACAAAAGCAATTCAGAGTTTGTTGTGTATATTTTACGGATGCACTTTGTGTTTCCTCAATCTAAGAGTTCTCTTAGATTGATGAAGCATGGTTGGAAGAGGTTGATGTCTTCATGCCAACTGTTTTCACTCTGAGGGTAGAACTAATCTGAGAATGTAGACTATCTGTGATTGAATACTTTTTGCTACCTAGCTGAAGGTAATAAATTTAGAAAATCATCTTATGGCTAATAGCTGTTCTCTTCAAGAGTATAATTTTAATTTCATATCTAAAAGCCACCCCTGTCATTATCTGACATTACCGTAACCACATCTCAAAAGAAAAATATTTAAAACAGTTGCTGTAAACTAATTAGAGATGTAATTGCCTTTTATCTATTAATGAGAGTTTATTTAACTAATGTTAACTTAGCTCATACATAGTTATGTTCCAAGTTCCAAGTTTAACATTGCACTGATAAACAATATTTCCCAATAAAGGTTATTTCATAACTCCCAAGGAAAAAAAAGAACAACAGCTATTAATCTCAGTTTAGAATGACTGATGGCAGTAATTGTTAAGTGATTTATCCCACGGCAGTGTTGTGCAAGTTTATGCTCTCCCATAAGTAGCAGGTTAGTTCATTCATATATAAACCTTGTACACAGTGAAAATTCAAGTTCAGCATTGAACTATGTTCACAATGATAATTCTTTGTTTCAAGTTGAACTGTGTACACAGTAATAATTCATGTTCAGACTTGAACTATGTGCACAATGGTAATTATTTGCTTATAGTTGAACTGTGTACACAGTCATTATTCATGTTCATAGGTCATCGCTTGAAAGGCATAACCTGCCTAACACCCATGACACAGTTTAGGCAGAATGATATAAGTTTAAGTAAAATCCAGTCGGATGAGATTAAATAAACCATTGCTTTCCTGCATTTCTAAGCAACTATGCCATTTCTACAGGATTCTTACAAACAATTTTTTTTATCAATAACTGAATCTTTGTTTACAAACTTTCCATCTTAAAATGGAGAATTATTAAAGAGTCTTACCCACACTGTTTAGCTTTTGTTGTCAGGAACAGAAATTCAACAATTAATGGTGAGAGTTGAGCTCGAAGAAGTATGAATGCCTTCTGTTAAGCTGTGATATCCTTCTTCAGGTGGGGCAATAGTTGGCTGGCTGCTAGTGATGAGTATGTTAACCTTCTATTTTTCAGCTTAAATGTCATCCAAACCCATTTGCACAGGGACAGTTTTACCATTGTTTGTCACCATTTCCTTTTTCATTCCTCAGAGCATGGAGCAGCTGCCTTGCCTTGACAAATAAACAAGAATTTATAGAAAAAAAATCCTTTATTATTAATTAATTTAGGATGAAGGTATTTTTGCTCCGTTTTTATTGAGGAAGCTTGGTTGGACAAGCTTAACAATAACCCCAATCCTTCTGATTTTAACAGGCCTAAGCTTCACACTATGACATAACTGTCCAACAAATCTTAGGAGCAACTATAAGAATGTGAAATGCAAAAGCAATGCAAACTCGGCTGCTCCAGTTTTTACTGGATTACCTGGGATACCTTACATTTCTTGTATATATAGCTGATATCCACTGTGTTGTGTCATGCTTATATCTACTAACAATAAAGGCATTTATTAAGGCAGATATATGGAACATGACTGAAGTTTGTTATTTTTATTTAAACAGACAGATCCTCCTAAAGGCCAAGAAAGACAGATATTGATCAAGAAACAAATGTAAAATGTAAAATACTGATACAGAGCTGTCAGGTTTAATGAGGTTAAGGTATTCCTATTTTGTGCCCCTATCCCCTGCTAAAAAAGTGTTTGAATTATTAAATTTAAGAATTAAATTTACATAAAAAAAATGTATATCCAAAGTAAATTTGTGACTGATCTATATTATGTATTATTGATTCAGACGGAACTGTAATGGAAAGGTGTATTAAATATTTGATTAAATTGTGCCTAAAAATTAGGTTTATAATTATTTTCCCTTATCTTGACAAAGCACAGTAAAAGTAATCTGTAGCTCAACTTAAAACTCTATTTCACTATGAATGACTTCCTTGCAACAAGAATGACTTCGATTTGTAAGTCAGAGATATAAAACAATATGATGTCTTCAGAACATGGTCAAAAAGAAAAAATATGTAATAAAAAAAAAAACAACAACAATAATTTATAGGAAAATATAATTTAGGATGAAGGTATTTTTGCTCATTTGTTTTTAGATTGAAGAAGTTTGGTTGGAAAATGTTAACCATAACCCCAAACATACAGAAACTTTGCCTTTTTGCATTAAAATAAAAATGTTGTTATATTGAAACTAATATAGTTTAATACCTAATTTATGGAGTTAAAAGATAAAACTTGAAAATCACAAAAATATTTTAGTGTCACCTAAAGGCATGAGCTGTTTACCAGTTTATGGTATACCCCATTATAAAGAAAATTCAGAATTTCAAAACTACTCATCATAATGTTCCTGTGGTATTTTTTTACAGAGAGTGCTCAGACCGTGAGCAGCTTCAGTATTATGACCCCTCTCCACATACAACACTGTCATGGCTAAAGGAGGGGAGTATCCCAAATCAAACCACCCCCAACCCTTCCTCTATTAAGTCTGCTAGAAAAAACTCAGTTTCTGAAAGATGACAGATGGCAATTGTTGGAGGAAGATGGGTGCCATAGGTGCAGTTACTGTAATATAAAAGTGCATCTGTAAGAACATCACCTGTTGCCATTGCCTGAATGAAAGTTAAAAAAAGGATAATTCATGCCTGCTTGAAATTAATTACCTAGCTTCAGCATATTTTTGTGTATGTTAGTGTGTCGGGCTTGGGGTGCATTTATTGCAAAAGACTACTGCAAAGTGATATTGCAAAGAATTAGTAAATATGAATAATGTTCCCTATGCACTTTATTGTTGTCACGTCAAGTATATGTTTACTGTATAATCTACCACATGGCACTGGCACCTAAAAGTAATCAGCGTGAGTAAACTGTGAAATTTAAAACCAATTAAATATATGTTAAATACTAAATGTTGTGTACTCTAAATGCTCATAAAACTTTACTATGAGACCTACAGAAACTAGGGATGGGACGATTTATGAAAACCGTCAGAATCGTTCGGTTCGACTGTCTCGGTTCGGTTCACGTGTGTTTCATTCGGTTCATGCGCTGCTCCTTTTTCTCATAGAGGAAGCGATTACACTCCAGAGCAGAAGGTGGCAGTGCTGCGACCAAAGCCAACTGCCAGTAGTAAACAAGAAGAAGAAGAAGCGAAGCAGCTTAGCCGGGTGTAGCAGGGGGAAAAAATCAGTTGTTGTGGAGAATTGTGTCGGACTGGCGAGTGGGAAAGAACAGGAGTTGGAAGACGCGCCAGCAGCACTTTATAAGTCTGCTGTATGGGAGCGCTTTGCATTTAGAGTGACCTACGATGACAGCGGAAAGAAAGTTGTGGATAAAAGTGCAACAGTGTGCAAGCATTGTGCAACACGTTTTGTTTATGCTAACAGCAACATGTCATGCTAACCCCGAAATCCCTCATACTCCGTCAGCAACCCCCGCTCCGCCCCGCTGCGCTCCAGACCGGCTGCTCAAAGCAAAGCCTACAGCCTCCACTGTAGCTTCGTCTGCTCCCCTCTGAGTCCCTTGGAGGTAGTAGAGAGCTTGCGTCAGATGATTAAATTCAAAGCAGCAAAACATACGGAAATTATCCAGGGTTTCTGCGGATCATTTAAAATAATTACAATCCATTATTTTTTGGGGGATTTTTTCATTGATTTCTTAAATTTTTATGGGATTTCGGTGTAACATTCAACATGTATCAAATCGAACCGAAAACCGTGACCAGAAACCGTGAATCGAACCGAACCGTGGATTTTGTGAACCGTTCCACCCCTAACAGAAACAGCAGCAAACTTATCTGCATTCTCCATTCTTGCCACTCTTTTATCTATAAATACTGATTCCACTTTATTTGCTTATATAGTTTTTTCTACTTTTAGCACAATTTGCTCTCTAAATATCCAATTATAATGACTAATATACAGAACATTAGATAAAGTATCATTAATTTCACATAAACAATCAACAGAACCACACTACTTTTATAAAATTCTGCAACATATAGGTCTCAGGAGATGGTCAGGATTTGAAGGCCTGATGCTTGGGGTTTGGTTGTTTCTCTCCCACTGAATCCTGAGCCACCAATTGTGGCAGTTAACAGTCATCTATCAGTGACTGTTAACGGTCACTGATAGATGAGTAGTTTTGGATTTCCCTGTTTACTCTTCAGAAACACTTACTACTGTATGGCAAAAACTATTTCCTTATATTAGATAATATATTGAGTGGAAAGTTAAAGTGAAGTCCTTCAGTACAAAAAAAACGAATCACTGAAATCACTGAAAGGTTTTGTCAGCATAGAAAAAAATAACAGCAGAAGAAAAAAAAAACAAATGGTGGCTTTTCTAAAGGCTAAAAAGTATTTTCAAACAAGTCAATTGTCTATTGCATTCATTTTTTATTACCAGTAATGAATTCCTAAAAGTAGGCTATTCTTCAAAGGTTACAAAATCTCTGGCTTATCCCCCACAGCTTCTTTGCAGTAGCATCATCCTTGGCTTTTGCAAGTATTTCTTTTGCAGTGCAGTTGGAGAAGTAGCACCCACTCAGGTGTTCGATGCCCTCCTGTAGGGCACAATATAAAGTGGTTTGGCTTCCTTGGGTGGGGTTCTTCATGAGAAGTCCTCCTATGATCTTAATGATGATTTTAAGTATTGAGTTTGTGTTCCTGTTGAGTTCAGTCTTGATGACTCCTGCAAGAACATTGTCATTTTAATTATCAAACTAGCTTCAAGTATATAAAAAACTTAAAGGTATATCACAGCATTACATCAATTCCTCTGATTTTTTTTTTAGGTAAAGTAATTTCTCTTAAAAGCAGAGGTTTGTTATTCTAAAATCTGATGTGGTCAGATGTCATGCAACCTGAATCTGTTCTATCCATTCTATGCTGATATATATCACACCTCATGACATCATCCATCTATTATGGATATTACAATGTGTTAAGAAATGACAAAAAAATGATAGAAGCAACAGGTCAAAAGACAAACAATGAGGTTTGTTTGTATAGCTGGGATTTGATCAAACAGTTTGCAAAAAAAAAAAAAAAAGTGAACATGGAAGTATTTTTTTTGCTCCAAAATTGTTAACCTCATGTTAGCCTTCAAACATATGGGTTCTTGGGATCAAAGTTATCAGTAGAATTTTCTGCATTGAAAGGCTGTATACCTTTTAAATATTTTGTTAAATACATGTACTTTTCAGTTGCTTATGCAAGAAACCTTAACATAACCTTCCTGTATGTCATAAAATTTTGTCAAATAATGTTCAGTTGATTATACATTAATCATTGTAATTCTTTACCACTCAAACTTACCTGGATGGAGCGAGTAACAAGTCACCTTGGTTTCCTGCAATCTCTTTGCAAGCTCGTGGGTGAAGAGAACATTGCACAGCTTACTAGATCCATAAATTCTAAAGCGATCTAATAATGATGTCCCAAGTCCTAGATCTTTGTTAGTGTTTAGGTAGTCAAAACCTATTTTTCCCAATTTGTGTAATCCAGAAGACACATTTACCACCCTGCTTGGTCCACACTCCTTCAGTCTATCTAGTAACAAGTTAGTAAGCAGAAAATGACTGAGATGGTTGACGCCAAACATCATCCCGAACCCATTCTCCGTTCGACCAAATGCAATCAGTCCTGAAACAAAAGATGGATAATCTTGAAATGTCTCTGTCAACATGACATCTTAAATCAAAGCAAATTTAGCTCTTATGCTACGTTCACACCGGACGCAGCAGGTGCAGCAAAATCGCGTCTGCTGCTTGTACCAGTTAGTTCTGACGCGCAGCTGAAGCAGCTTTGCTGCTCTGGCTGCGCGGTGCAAAAGTCTGTTTGACGTGCATTGGGCGGAACTATCCTATCCTTTCTTTGCCTTGCAGCTATATTTGCTGTGATCAGTGGGAATAAAGTAGTTTTAATATGTTTTTAAGTGGGAAAATCCACCTGAAAACTTAATCAGTGCAGTCAGTTCATCCAGGTTACAATCTCACCTTCCAATATTATTTCTGTCGGAGCCGCTTAGACCCCCACATACCAGCGGTGCTCTGTCTGTAGGAATCCCACTCAACAGCAGCCTCTGGCCGGGTCGCCTCCTTTCGGTTCACCGTCGCGGCTGGTTGGTGTTTTTCATCTAAATAATCCAAACTGCAGGCACCAGGTTAATAAAAGCGAACATATTCTGTCGGCAGGTTTCAGCATTTGAAGTTAATTTAGGCGTTAATAAACTGTTTCAGAGGAGCGATCACAGTGCTCTGTATCATCAGTGATGTGTCTGTCTCGCTGCCAGCTCCCAGATCAGCTTTTCTGATTGGTTGACGTCAAGCAGCAAAAAGTTCAATTTTTCCATCTCGAGCAGCAGCGTATTTGCGGCGCGTCGCGCGCGTCAGATGCTTAAACGCTCCCAACGCTCTGCTTCAGCTGCTCAGACGTGCTGCGCCTGCTGCTCAAAACGCGCTGCGGGACCTTTTGCTGAGCCTTGACACGCATCAACCATTGACTTTGCATGTAAACTCGTTGCTTCTGCTGCGCCTGCTGTGTCTGGTGTGAACGCAGCATGAACATATGCCCTGTCTTTGTTGAGTTTCCAAAGTGGTTGTGAGCAGTGTATCCACAATAACTTAAAGGCTAAAGCTTGCACTCCTACCTGCATTGTTGATCAGGATGTCCAGTCTAGGTTCAGACTTAAGGAAGTTCTCGGCAAAGCTATGGACAGACTTAAGACTTCCCAGATCCAACTGCATAAACACTACCTTGTTGCTGCCACTCTCTTGCAAAAGACAATAAACACTTAGAAATTGGCTAAAAAGCTGCCTAGACATATATATATATATATATATATATATATATATATATATATATATATATATATATATATATATATATATATATATATATATATATATAAAAAAAAAAAACACTTGTGTTTGGCACTTAAAGTTTTCATAGAGAGCAAATTTTTCCTGCTCTCGAAGTTGGATTTGCACCAACATTTATAACAAAAATAAAACCTGTGTCAGATCTCGTGATGAAAATTAAGGACTTTTAAAAATTATTTTCAATGACTTATTCTCTGCTTTCAGGGGGATTGTTGGAAAGTCCTTCTTTATTTCTGTGTGACGGAATGACTGATTTCAACTTCCTTTTAAACTTTAAATTTATTTTCCATACTTAAGAAACTATTTTGTTCCTGAGAGCCTTAGACAGTTTAGTCAGTATTCACAAGGTGTTCATTGTAACAGCAATAGATACAAGAAACTAAATTTCTGAACTTTATATAGCCCAAACCCCCTTAAAGAGTATGTTTTTTACGATTTACATATAATAAGGTATGTCTGTAGTTTAATTTTCCAATAGGACTGGAGGACCTGAACATATTGCCAAAGTTACCAAAATCCGTCTTGAAAGCCATCGAGAAACTTTGGAATATTTATCAAGAAGGGGATGAGAGACCCCAGACCCCCCAATGGAAATAACCATAAGGTGGTTACCAAAGAAACATGGCTTTTCATTTCCTTTATGCAGAACAACTATCTGGTTACCTGCAAGCCATGCCACACCAACGCAGTTATTCATAGTAAAGGAGGATCAACTAAGTATCAACTATGTCGAAATGCACAACTTTTTTTTATGGGCTTAGAATTTTTTAGGAGATAGAATTTTTCTTTTTTTCATTTATGTAGCTTGAATTATTTAACTCTATGTTTAATAAAATTGAATGTGTCCCTCTTGCAATGCACTTGTTCACAGCTTACAACTTTACCACCAATAACTCTTACATTTCATCCTAACAGTTCTATTTTGCAACTCTAGTCCTTTATTCTAACTAGTTTGGTGAGAGAGAAGGGGATAGCTTTCAGATACAGACCCTCTTTACATCCTGGAGAGCAGCTTCTCTCTGCTTGCTGCGACACGCCAGAGTCACTCTGGCTCCTCTTTTAGCCATTTCTATTGCTGTGGCCTTCCCTATGCCAGTATTGCTGCCTGCATGTTGAAAGTAGTTAGCAAGCACATATTTGTCAGAATGCAGAGACTGTACTTACCAGTTATAATCACAGTTTTCCCATGCAGCTTTGCATTGCTCTTACAACTCTTTCCTATAACTACAACTTGACGGAAAATGTAAGCAAGTGCTATAAGCCCCGGCACCAAGAGAATAGAAAACATTTTTCCTGCATTTCAACTTCATGCAGGAAGTAGTTGGAGCAGTATCAGAGTTCACCAACTCTTATGCTAAAAACCACCCCCTCTTCCTGTATGGGCTGGTCTAAGTTTTAAATGTTATCAGATTACAGGAGTCAAAAAAAACACAGACACATTTTAAAGGGCCAGGGCCATCCATATAGGCATGGTTGATATATTCAACAGGGCAGACGTCTATGATATTGGGTCTGTTTAGCTTGTCAGGCCAGGAAAATTTAGTTAAACTTTGCTCTATTTTGTTTTGAGAATATGATCACCAGAGTAGTAATTTAGCAATAGCTAAATTGCATGACCTCCAACAATAATTCTGTTGCCAAAGTATTTAACAGACATTCAGTATGACTTGAAGTCAGTGGCGCGGTTCCATTTCAGCTTTAAAGGAGATCAAAATTTTGCTGATTGCTGTCTATTCTTTTTTTTTAGTAGTGTCCTGTCTGGCCATGTGGCAATAACAATAATTGTCTTGATGCCAAAAAGAGCCCAACAGATTTTCTGCTTGTTCTGCTTGCTTTATGCATAAAAATTGCTTTATTATAATTATGCAGGGAGTTTTACAGAATATATGGACACTTCAATGTAGGTAGAACAGGAAAGGAAAAACAGAAAAAAAAGGAGAAAAGATGAAAGTAAGAGGAGATAACAGGTAGATAATGATAAAACATTTTCAGTCTGCTTCATCACCTGCAAAGAGATGTAAAAAGAACAGCACAACCAACAGACATGGAACAAGAGATACAATAAAGTAACACCTAGATACTGTCGCTGAAGTATAAGTTGTATTATACTTCGGGAATCCGACCCTCACCAAAGGAGGAGGAGAGACAGCACCGAGGAAGTCCCCCAGCCACCGCAATGCCGCAGCCCCCGGGAGCCGCGGGGATGTGTCCGCAGGCTCTGCCAGCAGCCAGCCACCCCAAAGTGAATCCGACCCCAGGCCCCACCCCCCGTCAGGAGCCCCGCGAGAGGCCACCAGGAATGAGCCAGCAGCCACCTGGGCATCCACCCCCCAAATCCCGAGCTCAACTAGAGCACCGGCGAGCCCAGGCGCCAGCCAGCAGAGGGAGAGCAGGACGGGGGGGATGGGCTCCGCACTTGGCAGAGACTTGAGAAGTGCAGACTCTATCGAGAGAAATAAACAAAAAAAAGACGCACATTAACACATAACACTCACATCCAAAACCAGGACCAAAGACCTGGCGGCATTGGTGGTTGGTCCCGGGATTATCGGATGACCCAATAAGTGAACCTAAATTCCGGATGGGGGGAGAGCAGCTGTGTCACTGCCACACCAACCCATCTCGTTCCTGCTTCGAGCTCATCCCCCAAACCCACACCCGGACCAGACCACCCCCAGCAAAAGCCCCCCCCGTGATTGGGGCCCACATGCCCCGCTCAGGCCACCCGACCTAACCAATTCATCAAGCCACTACACGCCGCTCCCTCCAAACCCCTTTATGGAGAGCAGAAGTGACAAGCCCAGCACCGGCAGGTCCAGGTCCCCCGCGAAGACCACGTATCAGGAAGCTCACTCAACCCCCCCCCATCCAGGCCGTTCAGCCCGCACGCACCATGCAGGACCACCACCGTGGACGAGGCCCCTACCAGGGAACAGCATGGACCAAGATCGAGACAGGGAGCAGTATCCGAAGCCCTTCTAATATCCTCATCCCTCCACTAACACACTGTGTCTGGGTTGTAAAATATCACTTTCCCCTTCAGTTTGCTTGCTGGGTGACTTTGAGGGAAACCTCATGGCTGGATAACTCCTACAGTAGTGTTTTTAAATGAGGTTCTCACTCTCAAGGCCAAGAAATCATATTTTAGATATTTCTCTGCATCAGCAAACCTGATCTCAGTTAATAACTGATTAATATTTCTTTTAGTGTAATCAGGTGTGTTAAAGCAGGAAAAGGTCTAAAACATGCAGTGGCAGCGTGATTGAGGACCAAGAGCTTGTCCTAGAGCTTGGACTGTAAAATGTTTGTTCATTGATGAGATTATGTGTACCTTAAGGCTCAGTTCTTTTTGATAAAATGCTAATAAATTGGGGCAGGATTTTTGTTTTCACCCTTAGACATCATTGGGAATAAAAAAAAAAATTCCAATTTATTTATTTTTATTTATTCCCGAGTTTTTAACTTGGAAGATAGGGTGACAAATTATGTCCATGTTCCACAGTTATCACAATAAACTTTCTTCCATTTCATAGCTGAGCAATTTCTTTTAGTTTTATATACAGTTAAGTTAAAGACTGCCAGGGTTCTGGCTTCTGTAAATGACTTTGCTCCATTGCAAAGTCCAAGTATTCTTGCATGTCTGGATCCCCACAAGGAGCTCTGGTCAGATGAGCCTCAAGAAACATATCCAGTCGTCATGATCTTGGCATTTATCTTGGCATTGGATAATTACTCATTCCATTCACCTGTCTCACTGCCCAGTTTCTAATCACTACTCATCTGATCCACCTTGTAGAACTTTCCAGCAGTTGCAGATTCTGCTTTTTATATATATGTATTAGAAGTGGTGGGTGATAAGAGTATGTCCTGGGGTACTTGAGAAAATAAGTGTGTACATTTACCACCTTGTTCCAAATGAATGCATATTTTATGTTATATTTCACATATTTTATAATCATACCAGGCTACAGGTTTGTTTATTATCATTCCTGTTCTCTAGACTGTGTGTCTGTGTATGCATAATTAGTCACGGTGCGCAGGTGGCTCGCCTTTACGTCACTTCATTTGATTGATGGTCAGGACTGGTATGCCTTGCCGGTGAGTTACTCTAAACTAGCATTGCTAATAATCCAAATTAAGTATTAATATCTCATGAATTATTGTATAAGGTCATTGGTTAATTCCAGGTTTTGCGTTTGTTTTCATTGCAAGTTTACAACCTAATTAACCTCGCTAACTGACTCACTAATTATCAAGCCGACAGTTTGATAATCAGCTCAACTGCTACAGTTATAGCAGTTAAGTTGCTACAGTTGTAGCAGTAAAGCTGCCTAGTGTGTGTGGATGCTTATTGTGAATGTGTGTGCAATAAAAATTCATAAAGCGACTTGAGTTGTATCCACCATTCTTGTCTGAAACCCTTCCAGAAGGGAGTTTAGTAAGCTATAGCATGTAGTTCAGTAAAAGTCTGGACAGTAGTTAACCACCATCAGAGCCGTGCCAGAGAGCACACAGAACCCGAGTGGAGGAGAGCCACTGTTGACAATAGGCGCCGGGACCAGAGATCCGGTGTCTGGGAAGGAAGCGGCCATCAACAATTCCACTACAATGGAGGACCAAAGCCAAGAGCTAATGGGACAGTTGCGGAGCTAAATAACTTCCACAACGTTGAGTAGGGCTGTGTGGATAATATAAAAGCTGCAGAACTAATGAAGTGACTTTGTAAACAACGTCACTACCAGCCATAGCATCCGGCAAAAGAAACTTTGCAACACGATTAAACCGCCTTGATGTTTGTGTTGGACATTTACGTGAGGTTGAATTGTCAGAAGAGTTAGCGAGATTGAAGGATGATAATGAAAAATTCCTCAATGTCAGTAATTAATATATCAACACACAGAGCCAGATAGACCCTACAGGTGATGACAGTGAGTCACTGTACACATGGAGAGAGTATCGGCCACATGAAAAGGACAAGTGGATGCTCCTTTTATCATTGAGAGAGGACAAGGAGCAACTGATGGATGAGTGGACGTTCTGATGCAAAAGCAAGATTATAATGAGGATTGGTACAGCACAAAATGAAGATGCGACATGACAGAGATGGAGCAAATATTACTACCTGTGCTGCTCAAGGCGCTACTGTCACTAGCCGACCTCAGAGCAGGTATGTAGCGGTTGCCACACACAGCACTGGCATGTACACAGCTGGGGATAACAGCTCGCAATGGGCCAGACCTAAAATAAAGCTCCCACCCAAAAGTTTGCCCAACTTCTCCGGGGACAGAAGGGACTATTGGCGCTGGAAGGCTAAATGGGAGAGTATCCCGGTGCAAACAGAGTCCACGGGGTCAAGGAAATGCAAGAAACTTCACTGCTAGACAGCATAGGTGAGACTGTCAAAAGTAAACTCAGACCGTTGCGTTGAAGATATGCAAACGATATCTTCAGGGAATTAGAGAACCGTTATGGTGATAAAGCACAAACGGCAGAAGAGATGTTGGAGCTATAACCAAGGCCTGCTGTAAAGAACCACCAGCCTCGTGAGACATTAGAGTTGATTCTAGCAGGGGAGAGGGCAGCATTAGATCTCACAGACCCGGGATGTGCATACGCCAGAGATGGGAAATGTCGTGTCAACAAGTCATCTCTATGTGATGTATTTAATCTACCCAGCTAATTAACAAGGTGAGTCCAATCTGCACAGGTTTATTCACTGTGAAGATTGGACTCACCTGCTTCCGTGGGTGGGTAGAACAAATACATGACATGGAGATGATTTGTTGACTCCACATTTCACATCTCTGGCAGAGGCTATACCAAATCAGCTGGTTATTTGGTCCGATTAGCTCCACAAAGACTGCAAAGGCTCGGCGACCTGGTGATGTGGGACGGCCCTCTAGGCAAGACTGTGAGTGGTGTGCATCTAGACCTCTTCGAAGAAGTGGAGGTGACCACATGGCTCTTGAAGACGCACTTTGCACACTCCATTAAGACGGTAGCTGTCAAAGATGACGAACACTTCATGGAAAGGTCAGGAAGCCATTTGGAAAAAGAAAGCAGCGTGGAAGTCCAAACGACAGCTGCATGCAATAAAGAGTTGGCTGAAAAAGTATAGTATCGGTGCTGCCTGTGACCCTACCTGTGGAGGGTGTCGCTGTGGAAAGTGCTCACTGCTCAACATTACATGAAGACTAAGGAATACCATCAGAGAGCATGGTAAAACAGCTACTGAAACCTTATGTTAAAATGGAAAACGACATAAAATAATTTTGGAGTTACTTCAGTCAGGCTTGAAATGTTCATAGTTATTATCACTTTACCATTTCCTTTCAAAACTTTTTAGCTATTCTGGAAGAAAGGGTCAAATACATAAGTTTATCAATTGTTTGTTTAGCTGTCAGTGTTTTGTCTCCATAAACGGTTTTCTGAAGAAATGTGTTGTATATGGGCAGATATTACTACTTTTTTTTTTCTCTTTCCCCTCATATTGACTTGTTTGTATAATGTTTTCCCTATTTATTGTCATGATGGGTCTCTGTGATTAAACCCATATGCAGAACACCACAGGAAGCAGAATAAAAGTTCAACTGTTTATTTGATAAACACACGCAGAGTAAAAGAATGCACTGGTTCTGGTACTGGTCGGGGACTGGTATCACAGAGAATCTGCAGAGAGGGATTGTTTGGTTAGCCAGGTAGGAGTGAAGTCTTGACTGAGTCTTGATTCAGATTTGTACCGGATGAGGTTCAAACTGAGCGGTGGAGAGAGGTAACGAGTTGGGTCCAGAGACAGAGGGTTCAGCAGAGAGCTTTAACAGCGGCAGAGCTTAGCTTCAGGCTAGCGAGGATCAGACCTTGAGTTCTTCTCCTAGTTCTCCCTTGAGAACTAACTTGGAGATTCAGACTGAGGATCTTCTGGTTTGGCTTCTCTGAGCAGGCAGGCAGGTTTCCAGACATGAGCTCCTCCAGAGCTACAGACTTCGATCAGGTTACCTAAGAGCAGAGAAGACAGAGACTGGTTAGGATCAGGTTGCTCCCTAAGGCAGGCGGAGATTCTTAAATCAAGCTGAGGCTCAGGTTCCGCTAACCAAAATTGGTCAACACTCCGGCGCTGAAGACAGGTCTGGCCGCTGCTTATGTAGAAGGTCTCCTGATGGGCTGATGATCCTCAGGTGTGAAGGAGGCTCCAGCTCAGGAGACCCATAGCGCTCTCTGCTGGAGACAGGTGGCAGATCTCCAGATCCCAACAGTACCCCAGATCCCAACAGAAAAACATACAAACAGGAACGGATCCTCGGCGCCCTCTGGAGGGCAAGCCTCTGGATCCCAACATTTATAACTGTTTCTGTTTCTGTGCCTCTTACCTTAATGTCAAACAAACGTTTTGATCAAGGGTCGCACCTGTCTGTCCCAGATATCCAATGTGAATATTTATTTGGAGATGAGATTCACATAAAATAGAATGAGCACAATACCAGCATTTGTTGCTGAAAGTTGCATCTTTTTAAAATGTGCTCTTAACTGAGTTTGGTTTGCAGGAGTGAAAACCAGTTCCCTGTATTTAAATTCAATCATTCAATAAATATGCTCCCTAGAGACTTTTCCTTGCTGAAAATCCTGCTTTCACTGCAAAACAGAGCAAATGGATAAAAGATTCATGGAGCTGGAGAGGAGCTGACAGTCAGTCAGTCAGAAACAGATTGAGAGGAAGTAAATGATTGAGGACAAGGAACATGACTTGAAGACTCAGCAAGAGGATGAAAGAGACTGTAATTATATCTTTTTTTTCTTCATTTTTCATTTCCATTGGGTGCACCTAATTTTCTCAGAACATGACAGAACATGCGTTAACAAACCTCAAGCCTGCTTTATTTCCATGAACCCAAACCTTGGCTCTTGTAACTTAAAAGTTGTTCCATTCAGCACATACAAGTAATGAAAACTGCAGATCGATTTGGAGAGCTGGTTCTCCAGAATCAAAATGGCTCTTCATTGTCAGTGGATCCTGAGAGTATTCACAGTGCTGCACCTTTTCCATTAGTTATGGTACAATCTTATTTAAATTTAAATATTTCTTAGGGAATTCCACACAATGAGCCACTATGAGCATCTTTTTTTTTATTTTTTGAGAAAGTTACAAGTAAGTACAAATAATCTAATCTAAAAAATGAAATTAATACAAACATTCACAGCCTTTACCATGTAGCTCAAAATTGAGGTGAGGTGCCGTTTACAATGATCATCCTTACCCTTTTCTGCAACTTAAATTGAATGTCCAGCTATGATAAGTTTAGTTGACATGACATGATTAGAATAGGAGCACATCTATGATAAGGATAGTCTGATTTTAGGCTGCTGATTCTGATTCCGATCGCCCGTACAGTAATAGCCATTCAAAATGTCCCCACTTTCCTTGATGGGACCTTGTATTACAAAATTCTTTCTGTCGTGACTTGTGGACATTAAGATTTAAAGAGAAGCCATCTCCTGGTCAGGCCCTGTAATTCAGTGAAAGGGAGGAGTCAGAGTAAATAAATATTCACGCCTAGAAGGAGCAGGTCACTCAAGGGGCTGGAAGTTGGAGGGAATTTCCTGGAAGTTGCAGGGAAGTGGGCTGCCACTCTGCTAGCGTTTGACTGGGAAGGGCTATTCTAACCTCTTAACATCCACCTCATTTTGGGTAATCCTCGCCTATTTTGCATACCCAAATGGAAAAGCAAATAACTTAGGAACTCTATGCCCAAATTACATGTGCAATACATTTTTTGAAAGCTAACACCATATTATTTGAATAAAAATTGGGTGATTAGAACAGAGACCAACCTGCATCAGTTCAAACATGACAGAAAGTTTTTTTTTTTATTATTCCATGAAGTGATAGGTCTTGTTTGAACAGCAGTAATAAACAAAATTCTTTAGAAAAAAATTGGTTTTATTGTATTATATTTGTTTTACATCATGTCAACCACCAGTGGCGGATCTAGACTTTTATCCTTGGGGTAGCAAGGGGGTGGCCAAGTGTATTTTAGGGGGGCAATGGTTTATACTTAAAAATAACAAAATATATTCACTAGCGTTAATGTCGCAGCAGAAAACACCAACCGTCTGTAAGCAATCGAGTGCTGTATACCTGTTCATGTCACCTTTAAATTATTATTCACTATCATTTATTTCTACATGGACTTACAGATGTTGGTCCTGTCTTGTGTTCTTCTTTGACATGTCATGAGTAATGACTTATCATTCTTGTGTTATACTCTATATGTACACACACACACGCACACACACACACACACACAAACACACACACACACACACACACACACACACACACACACACACACACACACACACACACACACACACTTCTTTCAACATCAAACTTCCAGGGGCTACAGATGAAAGCCAACTAGTCTGTGGTTATCTTTGTTGCATAATTTACAAGTTAATTAAGGCTTATTGACCTTTCTTATATAAACCTTGTAAGCAGTAATTTGCAATCATATTTAAGTAGCCACATACTAAGCAGACAAAAGGTGCAATTTTGAGTACAATTTGTAGTTTATTTATGCACAAAATGAATATGGTGCATTCTTCAACTCTCTGATGATCCTCATTGACTGAACTTATCAAACTCTTAGTTATTGAGCTTCTTTTATGAATATAATCTGTGGTTGTGCAGCCTACTCACCAATATGGGTCAGTCGGCCCAAATGAGGATAAAATCCATCTCGAGAGCGCGCAGCCTTTTCCCAAAGATTGTTGTTTGTTAACTAATGTTATGCTTGTTGCACTCGGTGGCTCCACAGCCACTTTAGTTCTTCTTCTTTCACCCTAGATTCATGACTGGAAAGGGGCTGCAAACCGCATGCTGCATTGCGCCATCTACTGTACAGGAAGAACATCGCAGTCAAAGACTTCAAACGTGCAACTGTTTTAGCGGTGCCGTCAATCATCTGGGGTGGCAGTTTGGGTAGCCAATCAGATTTCGGGGGAGTCAATTGCTCCCGTAGCCACCCCTATAGATCCGCCCCTGTCAACCACAAATGCAGAAAATTTCAGACCTCTAGCTATAACAGGTCTTGAGCTGTGGGGCTTTGAACTTTTGGTGTCAGCTTTCTTTTTTTTTTTTACAGTGTCCTGTCTGGCAATGTGGCAATAAGAATAATTGTCTTGATGCCAAAAAGAGCCCAACAGATTTTGCTTTCACAAGTGGAGCAGTACGGCTATCGCCATAGTGTTCCACTTGTTTCATGCATATAAATTGCTTTATTATAATTATGCAGGGAGTTTTACAGTTTATATGGACACTGCAATGTAAGTAGAGCAGAAAAACAGAAGAAGAAAAAGGAAAAAAGAGGGAAAAAAGGAGAAAAGATGAAAGAAAGAGGAGATAGAAAGGAGACAATGACAAAACATTTTCAGTCTGCTTCATCACCTGTAACGAGATGAAAAAAGAATAGCACAACCAAAAGACATGGTACGAGATATACAATAATTCAACACCTTGAAACTATCGCTAAAGTAATATTATTAAGTCTGACATGTACTCTTTGTTACCTGAAGATATGAATGTGGGGTTTCTGTTTGGAAGTGAATCTCTAAGTACCTGGAGCCAAGCACCTGTCGTTGTTTGTGAGGGTGAACTTGTGCATGTAAAGTTTATCCATAGAAAAAATGCTCAATAGTGGTTGTGGAGAGCTGGAGAGGCACACCCCCCAGAGCACTGAGTCCAGCGCCGGGAGATCCAAAGCCCCAGGCGCCCAAAGGGACCCCAAGAGCGAAGGCACCAAGGAGGGGCCAGCCCCGGAAATCAGACCCCCACCAAGGGAGGAGGAGAGACAGCCCCGAAGAAGCCCACCAGCCACCGCCATGCCGGCGCCCTGGAGAGCCGCAGGGCTCCGCCGGCAGCCGGCCACCCTGAAGTAGGGTCGGGCACCGAACACCGCCCCCCCCACGGCACCGACCGAAACGCCCCAGCCTCACAGAGCACCGAAACACGCCCCGCCCCCCAACACCAAGCGCCGGCGACCGGCCGCAACACCCACCGCGACCGCACCACCCAGGAAAAACACAGCTGCAGCCAGGGGCCATGCGTATCCACCGCGAACCGGCCGCAAGCGCCGCGGGACCCCCCCAAAACGCACCTCAGGCAAAAAGCGTGGCCCCCGCCCCCCAGCCCCTGACACCAAGCCCCGGCGACCGGCCGCAACAGCCACCCCCCGCCACCCCACCCCCCCCCGCCCAGCAGCCCAAGGGGCAGCACAAAGCCAGAGCGGAGCGAACCATGCCGCTCCCCCACCAGACGAAGCCAGAGCAGCACAGCCACGTAATTAATTAATTATTAATAATTAAAATTTAAATAAAAAAAAATTCCCCTATGCAAGAGGAGAAATGCAAGCGGAAAAACCGGAACCCAAAACGAGACCCAAGACCTGCACCTCACCATGCCGTGCAGCTCCCCTCCCCTCCCACTTCGGAAAAAGCACCACCCAGGAACCGGCATCGAAGTGTAGGCACCGACACCGAAAAACGCCGAACAACACCCAGCCCCACCCCGAAGTGGATCCAGTCCTGGGCCCCAGGGATCCGAGGCCCCAGGGGCACCCAACCCCGAGACAGGAGCCCCAGCAAAGCCCCGGCCGGCCGGGGCCAGCGGAGAGGCCGCCAGGAATGAGCCAGCAGCCCCCCGGGCATCCACCCCCAGACCCCGAGCTCCACCAGTGCACCGGTGAGCCCCGACGCCAGCCAGCGGAGGGAGAGCAGGACGGGGGGAATGGGCTCTGCACTCAGCGGAGACTTGAGATGTATTTGGGAGAGGGTGCGGTTGAGACCCCAACCTGGGAGAGAAAAAAAAAAAAAACACTCACCATCTCAATCATGCCTTCCCTCCCTAGTGCCCCCACTCGTACCTCAGAGAAAAATAAATAAATAATAAAAAAAATAAATAAAGAAAGAAAATAACAGCGCGGACACACATTCACACATAACACTCACATCCAATAATACCAGGACCAAAACCCGGTGGCACTGGTGGTTGGTCCCTGGACTATTGGATGACCCAATAAGTGAACCTAAAATCCGGATGTGGGGGGAGGGGAGCGGCTACACTGCCACACCAACCCATCTCATTCCTGCTTCGAGCCCGGCCCCCCACCCCGCACACGGACCGGACCACCCCCAGCAAGACCGAGACAGGGAGCAAGACCGGAAGCCCTTCCAAGATCTTCTTCCCACTATCAACACCCCCCACCCACGAAGATCTAATCCCTCCCCTACAATAACAATCAAGCTACTCACCACACAAGCAACAGAAGACATCCAGGCCGAGATCATTCCCACTCCCCCTCCCTCCCCTTCCCCCACTTACAGAGTGCAAACCTGTGAAGCCCCCGAACGACTCCCCCCCGACACCGGTCCCACAACACCAATCCGAAGAAGTAGAAAGCCACACAACACAGCAAAGCACAAATCCCGAGCCCGACTCCAAGCTCCGATTCCCCCGCTCACACCCCCCTCCCACAAATAAATTTTTTTTCCCTCTCACTGAAGAAGAACGGCCGCAAACAAGCCAATGTCCGTTTCATAAATCAGAATGTCCAACACCCACCGCCACACCGCGAGGACCCCTCCACCCAGACGCTCCTCCCCAGAAAAATCAACATGCCTGCCCTCCCAGGAGACAAACAAGCCCGCTGAACAGGAACCCCTCCGACAGCGCACCGCCGGCACACTGGGGCCCGAGCGGCCCCAACAGAAACAACACCGGAAGGCCGATATGGACGAACCGACGGCACCAACCAAGCCCCCAGGCGGATTCCCCCACCCAAAAACACAACGAAACCACTCCGCCCCCACCGACCACAGCAAACACAGCCGCAAGGCAAAACAAAGGACAGAGCAGCCCCGCCCGGCGCACGCCAGAGAGCCAGAGCAGCAAAGCCGCCCCGGCCGTCAGAAGCCGGCACAAGCAGCAAAAACAAAGCAGCAGACGCGACCCCGCCGCGCTCGGCGCGAAAGCAGCACTACCCACCCCACTCCGGCCCTGCACCGCCCACGGGCCACCGAGAGGAGGACGGCCGCGCCGGCCGCATAAGGGCTTGGTTTATACATCAGGGGAAAACTGGAGGGCTTTGGTAGTGAAAACTTAACGTGGGAGTAAAATCTTTGGGTAAATTATCGCCATAGTTTCCAGAGTATCACATTAGATCCCCCAGATAGAACTTGCGACACAGGACAGCAAAGTATGGTTATGAGATGGAGGGAAAGAAAAGTGGGTGAGAATGAGGGATTGATTGAATGAAAACAAGGGAGGGGAGAAGGGATTACGGGATGAAGGGATCCTGCCCGTGCACCATTGCCACACTCTGATCATCTACCTTTAAGCCCAACTGACCTGTAATAGGTGCACCTAAGAACCACTTTATACCCCAACATTGTGTTTGTTATGAACATACCATATCTAGCACAGTTAGGCAATAATTAACATGACTCAGATTTTGATTCCTCCCAATAATATCCCTCCAGGTGCCCTCCACGCTTATTAAGTGGAGCTGCTTTCAGATCATACCTTATTGTCTCTAAAAAGACATGGGGCCTCATTCATAAGTCAGGCATGCACTCAAACTAGTAAAGTTACTCAAACTAGTAACTTTAGTACAGAACTTTTCATGCAAAGTCTGTAATGGATAAAAAAACAAAACAAAAAAAACAACAAAAAAAAGACAGAAGGGGGAAGGTGCAGTCCCTCATGCTACATTTGCCAATGCCTTCAATTATTTTGGTGATGGAAAAACTGTGATGTAGATAATGAGGAGAAGAAGCCACACCTCATCATGATTCCTCTTAATGATTGTACTGTACTCCATTTCAAACTTAAATCATGTGAGTCAAGTGAGTATAAATAAGGACCTTTCACATAAAAATTTTTTTTTTTATTTAATGTAGCAGATTTCATAACAGTTTTTCACATTCCTCTCCCAGACGATCATCAAGGTGATGTGTAACCACAGGGGCAATCCTCTGGTCCACACAGACTTGTTAGTATACAGTTTACAGTTGTCTGCAGCCTCTTTCCTTAAGAAACTCTAAAATAAAAAAGTTAAGGGGAGAGGCCTTTTGAAACAGTATGCCTATGCCATGCAAATATAGTTCAGACTGTATACTTCCTCCTCAAAGAGGGTCAATGCATATAGGAGCCTACCTCCATGGAGCCAGCCCTGGGTATTTGCAGTAGGAGGATGCCCAGTTTTTTTGTGAGGTTTGTCGCTTTAGATTAAATTTATATTCATTTGAGTCTGAATCAATTTCCCTCAGTCCCTACACTGTAAGACAAGAGGCAAAGGAGACCCCAGCGAAGACTGGACACATGGAAACCATAGATCAATGAATAAAGGGGGTACACGTATCTCTTCAACACATGTAAGATACAATTTAAGCCAAGGTATGTGCTTCATAAGTAAAGCTTTCATTTGCTTTCCTTATGACTTCTGTTTCATTTTCATGAAAATGAAAAGGAAGTCGTTGCTAAGCTTGTATCTTTGCCTTTTCACAAAGGAAGCAATTTTTAGTAAGTGTGCAAAAGGGGCAGAAGGGAAGAATATAGGAATTAATTAGATTTAATTACATTTGTGCCATTGTAGTAACTCAATTATGAACTGACTGGGAAATGAAAAATATTCAACTGCTAGCTAAAAGACATTTTTATTACAAAACTGAAAATACAAAAAAAATCTAACTCCATCTATGAAAGCCTTTTCCCCCCTCACTGACTGTATTATTGTTATTCAAAATGCCCTTCTCTTTATTTTTAACAGTAGCGCTAAGAAATATAATTATAAAAAAGTGATGAATTACATCAATGGACGTAAACTCGTCTAAGTATGGCTGAGTCACAGAGAAAGTAATTGTAGAAAGGTTTATGAGCCATTTTGAGCTAAATAACACATCTCTCTTTTATTTCAATTAGTTACTAGTGCTATACTTCCTCACAACAAGAGGGGCAAATTTCAATAAAGACTGAATTGAACACATAATGGCTGGTTGCTAAGCACATTGGGGTAAGAGTGTATAAATTATAAGCATGGAGGCTGGCAAACAGATCTACCTGCTGTTGCCACCCAACGCAGGTCTGCTGGAGGAAACACCTACGTGCACAGCAGTCTCCCTGCTCTGTTATTCTGACCACAGAACTATTAACTTCCCTATGCTTCGTGCTTTTCTTTTGTACCTTTCCAGATCAGCAAACACCAGCAATTCGTCAATAAAAAAAAAACAGTTTGAGTATGTGAGGTCACATTAAGCTTGATATAGGCCTAGAATACAGTATAAAGTTTGTCATAAACATTGTCTCCCTGTCATTTGCATCAAGACAAAGGCAGATTTCACAGCATTTTTCATTTACATTTTCAGCAGATATTATTCTTGAAGTCTTCATTTAATATAATATCTAAACCAGTGGCTTGGTGGTGTTCCTTTGAAAGTGTCTAAAGCTCTCTTTGTCATGGTGTCTGTGTGTGGCTGAGACTACAGGTTTCCAATCAGATCTCCAATTGGAGGGCGTGCCAACCCGACAGGTGTGCCAACCCGACAGGTGACCCACCTGTTTCTCATCTGGTGCAGCTCTTATAAGGAGCAGCTGGACTAGCATTCACCGCCTGATTGTCCAACTAAGTTGGTAATTTCAAGCCTCTCTCCCTGAGTAAACTCTCCCAGAGATCTGTATCTGAACCATCAGGTTGTTGCTGACTCACCTGTGCTCCAGCTCATCCAGCTGTCTTTTTCCTCCAGGCTCCGCTGTTACTCCGTCTGCCTGCCCGCTCTCCACCGTTTGGTCTCCAGCCCACCTTTGCAATCCACAAGCCCCCTCCGGGATCGGCTCTTCTTCTGGACCAGTAAGCTTCCTCACGTTCTTTTCCCCACTTGGACAGATTCCCTTCCCGAACCCCCAATAACATCTCCTCTCCTTTTTCAGAAGCAGCTGAAGCAGCTGATCAGTCTTAACCCAGCTTGGATTCTGTTTTCTGTTCAAATAAAGAGATTGATCCTTTGAATCCTGCTTGTGATTTCCTGCATGTGGGTCAGAAAAATCCCCTCGATCATGACACTCTTTTCCATTTCTTCTATGTAAAGATTGGCTACAATTGGTGACACTTGAGATCCCATTGCACAACCATGCTTCTGTCTGTAAAACTTACCTCTGAATTTAAAATAGGTTGTGGAAAGACAAAGGCCCAGTGGTGTGCAGATCTTGTCCGGAGCAAAATTAGTCCTGTTGTTTAAGTCACTATCTTGTTGAAGATGTGTCCTGACTGTTTCCACTGCCTCTGTTATAGGTATGCATGTGAAAAGGGAAGTAACATCAAACAATACCAGGGTTTCTCCTGGTGCCATCCTTAAATGTTTGACTTTGTTAGCAAAGTCTTTGGAGTTTTCTATGTGACCTCTTGGAAAAGGAGAGGAAAGAGTCCACCAACAACCTGTCAGGGATGGATGAACCAGGAACCCAGGACCGTTCCTCCAGAACGCAGCCCACCCAGTGGACGAGGTATTGATACCCTCTACCACGCCGACGGGAGGCCACGACCCTTCAGACCTGAAGTACCAGGTGGTCCAGGGTGGGTGGAGGCGGTTCGGCCGGGGAGCAAAAGGGCTCGAGAGGACGGGCTTGATTTGGGAGACATGGAAGGTAGGGTGGGTTCTAGAATGGGACGGGAGATGGAGACAGACGGTCCAAATATCATAGGGGCCATTGAAGCGTGTTAATAATTTCCGGTGGGAAGATCTGGACAGGAGGTCTCAGGTAGAAAACCAGACTCTCTGACCGGGGTGATAGGAGGGCAGTTCAGCTCAGAGGTCCAGTTCAGGGCTTGGATGGTCTGGGTCCAGACCAGTTTGCATCGATGGATGTGGTGGGCAACGGAAAGTACAGCTATTTCCTTATGGTCGTCAGGAAACAGAGGAGGTTGGTAGCCCAGAGAAGCTTTGAAGGGGGAGATGGCAGTAGAGGTGGAGACATGACTGTCATGAGCGTACTCCACCCAGGGTAGGTATCGACACCAGTCAAAGGGATTGGAGGAGGTGAGACAACTGAGAGCAGTCTCCAGCTCCTGGTTAAGCCACTTCGTCTGACCGTTAGTGAATCGTAGCCAGAGGTGAGAGAGTAAGGGCCATGGCAAACTCCTTCCACACCTGCGAGGTGAACTGTGGACCACGGTTAGACAGAATGTCCAGTGGAATCCCATGCTGGCAGAAAACAAGCTTCACCAGGAGCTGGGCCATCTGGAAGGCGGAGGGGAGTTTTCTTAGGGGAATAAGGTGGCAGGCCTTAAAGAAATGATTAGTCAAGGTGAGAAAAATGGTCATACCTTGGGAGGAGGGTAGGCTGGTGACAAAGTCCAGGGCTATGTGGGACCATGGCCGCTCACGGACTGGAGCAAGCGTATAGCTGCAAAATTATGTATTTATTGTGCCTCCCCAAATAATTTCATTAGCGACTGCCCTGAGCTGTCAAAAGACCGGGTCCGCCGGCTGTAGCAGAGAGACCGACGGACCGAGTTAAGCTGACAGCTCCTGCTTCTCCGCGTCTGTGCTTACGTGCCGCAATTATTACTTCTCGTGAAACCTTTAAGTTTTCAGCTCTAGTTGATTCAGGGTTCGATTAATTTAATTGACTGTTCCTTCATTCAACGCTCGCAGCTCGACACTGTGCCCCCGTGCACCCCTCTCCAGGTCTCAGCCTTAGATGGCGGGGCTCTCCCTCAGATAACCCACCGTACTATAACATTTCTCAGCGACAGGCTTTGGAGAAATACATTAAGGAATCACTAGCTAATCACTAGATTAGACCCTCGTCTTCACCCCTTGGGGCTGGGTTCTTTTTTGTAGCAAAGAAGGATGGCTCCCTTCGCCCGTAACACTTACCACCTGGTCCGGATCCGTCGGGGGGACGAGTGGAAAACGGCCTTCAAGACACCGTTGGGCCATTTTGAATACCTGGTAATGCCTTTTGGGCTTGGCAATGCTCCAGCAGTCTTCCAATCCCTTGTGAACAATGTCCTCTGTGATTTCCTAAACTTTTTCGTTTTCGTCTACCTGGATGATATACTCATTTATTCACGAACCCTTTCCGAACACAAACACCATGTCCGCGTCGTTCTTCAGCGCCTCCTGGAAAATCGTCTTTTTGTGAAAGCAGAAAAGTGCGAGTTCCACAAACCCTCTGTCACCTTCCTTGGTCTTATCCTGGAAGGGTGGCATGTCTGGTCTGACCCCGAAAAGATCAGGGCTGTTCTCCAGTGGCCTGAACCCGAGAATAGAAAGAAGCTGCAGAGGTTTTTAGGTTTCGCTAACTTTTACCGCCACTTTATCCGTTGGTACAGTCAGATCGCCGCACCCCCCCCCCCCCCCCCCCCCCCCCACCTCCATGTCCTCACGTCTGTGAAGACCCCGTTCAGGTGGAACTCAGAGGCTGACTCAGCTTTAGGTGACCTTTAGGACAGGTTTTCCAAGGCCCCTATTCTCGTTCACCCAGACCCCTCCAAACAGTTCATTGTCGAGATCGACACATCCGATACTGGTGTTGGGGCTGTGTTGTCTCAGTGCTCGGGCCAGGATCAGAAGATGCACCCATGCGCCTTCTTCTCCCTTCGTCTGTCCCCAGCTGAACGCAACCACGACGTCGGCGACAGGGAGGTCATGGCCCTAAAACTGGCCCTGGAGGAGTGGCGCCACTGGCTGGAGGAGTCTAAGCAGCCAGTACAAAAATGGACAGATCATAAGAATCTAGCTTATCTCCAAACAGCTTAAGGACTCAATCCCAGACAAGCCCATTGGTCCCTATTCTTTTTCCACTTTAATTTAAGTTTAACAGGTTTAAGAATCTGAAACCCGTTGCTCTGCCTCGCCTGACTCTGTTAAGGAGCCCTCTCTCATCCTACCTCCGACCTGCACCTTTGGAGCCCTTCAGTGGGAGATTCAGGACCTCATTTCCCAAGCTCTGCCTGCTGAGCTGACCTGGGTAATGGTCCACCAAGTCTCAGGGACAGGTGAAACCGAAACAGCTGACGGCGGACCAGGGGCGGGGTCAGGCTGTGCTGAGGTTGCAGGCTGAGCGCCTGCATTCAGTAAACCTGTCAGCTGATTGTGCTGGGCGGCTACGCCCTGCAGCTGATTCTGAACGGCTAGAACAGTGGACTCTAATCTACGAATCTGATCCTGCTAGGCATTTAAATTCAAATGTGTCCACTGGGTCTGTCTGGCCAGAGTGTTCTTCTGTCATGAACGTATTTAGCCCACATGCAGACCCCATACGGAAACAGGGATCAGTTAACTGTTTATTTAGTTAAACACAAGTCCTGACAGTATGGATACCTAAAAAGTGTACTTAAATACAGTAACAAAGTATTTTTACTTTGTTACTTGAGACCTCTGCAATACAATGACCCCTAAAATGTACTCAGGTAAATGTAACTGAGCACAAGTAACTAGATAGGACCTTCTCTGGAGTCGGTAAATGAAAAGTATTCCACTTGACAACCACTGATTGAAATTTAAAGAATATGACTCTTACTGTATGTATGTACGAACCTTTACCTACCCTGATAGGTCTTGTTGAGCTTAGACATCTCTTTTTTTTTTCTTTTTTTTACGAGCAGGGCACAGTCAATTCCAAACAATTTCAGGTAATAAAACACCTTTGAAAGCAATTTTGGACAACGAGAAAAACGTACCAGAAAACAAAAAAATCCCAACATAAAATACAATACGCAACTGATTTAAACATTTACTAAAAAATTTTTTTAAACTCACTTAGAATTAACTTTAATACATCAGCAGACAACATCTTTAACTTTAAGTCTTTCAATAGTCTGAGGGAGCTGCAGACTAGATAGATTTATAGATGCATCCAACTGTAAAAATCTATACAAAAAAACAACACAGGTTTACAAAACAGGAACACCTTGCATTTACAAAAATAGTTAAAGTATTATTTCAGCTTTAAAGATGTTAGTTAACTACTCCTAGGTTTTACAAAAATACAAAATTACTTAAAAATAAAAGAAAAAAATAATTCCATTTAAAGAGCATCAACACCAAAGGCAAAAAAAAAAATGAAGAAATCAAAAAAAACTCTGGGAAGAAGAAAGTCTGTTCTACAAAGTGAGGAACTAAAGTTATCTAAAAAAAAAAAGAGAACATCAGAATCGTGTTAGCAGAGCTATTCTAAGGTGCAATCACGTTGAGCAGCACAGTTTTGGTGAAATTTAAATCTGCCTTGGAGGGTTTTTTTAGCACCACAAAATTAACCTGGAAAGCCTCTTGTACTGGTGAGCTTTTAACCTACTTGAGCAATGTCTACCATAGCGATAGACATGGGATTTTTTTGGTGGTATTAATACCAATCATGCAGATTTGTAATGGGTGTCAGTATTTTCTCAAGGCATTGCTTGAATATCTAACACTGGTTGAGATATTAGTGAACATAATAAGGATTTACATTGGCAACATATTAGGGGAAATGAAAAATGGCAAAACAGGAGAGAGAACAAGGCACATCAGAGCGAAGGGAGTCAGCCAATAAAATGGAAGGGAAAGAGACCCTGAACAGAGATACAAGGAGAGAGAGAGATAGAAAAAGAGAGACTGACAGAGGGAGAGAGAGAGAGATGAAGGAGATCCCCACTGAGAGAAAGAGAGGCTGCATGTGGAAAGCCATGGGAGGAGAGCAAAAGAGGAGAAGCATTGAGCTCTTGGTTACCATCGGAGAATAGTAAAGCAACTTGCCAGCTCTCTGGAGAAATGACAATCACATGTGAGAGGTTCGGTTTACTGATGGTTCTTAATCTTCCTCCTCCAGTTCTTTTAAAGTGTTTTGGGAATGTGCCAAGACATGGATATACGTATGCCACGTGGGAAATGTGAAGGTTCGTGGAGAAGCGTTTAGAATGGATGACATGGATGGAGACTAACTGACATTTTTCACTGGGGTACACATTTGGCCAAGGGTGAGGAAAAAAATATGTCACTGTTTTCTGTTTGAAAAGCTGTGAGGTGACATAGATTCAGTTTGAAAAGCTGTGAAGAATTTTGCTCTATTCTTTTTTTTGAAACTTTAACCTGATGTGACTTTGCAAGGGAGAGAAGACATGAGAGCAGGGGAAGTTGGGGACTCTTGTAAAATATGACAAATACAATAATGTTTACTACCCTTTCCTCTCAAAAGCTCATACCATCCTGCAGGTATGGAGATGCATTAGGATAAGAAACAGTCGGTTCAGGTTTCCTTTTTAGGGAACAAACGCACATTCTGTGCTTAGAGAGAAGCAAAGTTTTTCAAAGGCTGTTTTAACATCAAGATGAAATTTACATTTTTCTGATCATAGGTGACATTTCTAACATGAATGTGGCTTTGGCAAGGGTAGATAGAGTGCAAGGATGTGAAGGATGTGGAGCTCCACCTTCAAAAAAATTTTTCTTTTCATGAAGACATGAGTCACAGTCAGTTCTAGATTTGGATTATGCTATTTTTAAGTACTGAAAGAAGGCTACAGCGGGTTTTGGAATACCCAACTTCATGCATATTAAAGTATACTTTAGAAATCATGGATACACGGGATGCTTTGTAGTATTCTGTCAGTAAATGTTTCTGAACTTTTTTCTTTGGTTTATCTTTACCGGCGCTGAGTTGACTCTACGAACCTGCATGGCAACAACATGTCCGAAGTGATCTCTTACACTATCAGGACCTCCAGTACTCTTGAGTCTAACCCTTGGCCTTCACCTCTACCTGATAACACCTCACACTACAGGTGTAAGGTGAGCGCCTTAGCCCGCAACGGGATGGAGACCCAAACACTAAACTGGTCACAACACAATGGTGCAGGAGATTCTGGATCTCATTGTGTTCACTCTGAGTCAATGGTGGAGAAGAACTGGCCGGCGCTACTGATTTTGGTCGCCATTGGCGTCACGGTCATGGGCAACATCTTGGTGATCCTGGCGGTTTCCCTGGAGAAAAAGCTGCAGAACGCAACCAACTACTTTTTGATGTCACTGGCAGTGGCTGACATGCTGCTTGGCATTTTGGTGATGCCGGTTTCCATGGTGACCATCCTCTATGGTAAGCCAATCATGTCACTTGCATTTGTCATTTATTAACTTGTCTTTTGGTCTGTTGCCTGTTGACTCCAATGAGCTTCTCAAATCCTTTGGAAAAATTTTATCCAAAGCCTAAACAAAGGTTTCTTTTTCCTGATTTTAATCACTTTTACTGCATGTTAAAATTATTATTTTTTTGGCTGTTTGTGAAAGAAAAACTTTAGAATTCATGTTTGGCCCTGTGACAGTGGTGAAAGACACCAATAGCAGAGATTTGTTTGAGTTACAAAAAGAGACACATCTAGAAGGTGAAGATTGAAGTGACTTGGTGGATGCCTGAAAAAGTGTCTAAAGTGTGAAGCTGCTTGAGCGATGAGTGGAAATACACTATGTACATTTAATTAATCTACCAGTAAAAATTGTAGTCTCTATCAACATACATTTGGAACTCATTTATGATGCGTTTTATGACAATGCTATTTGACTGCCTTAACTAGAATGTGAGTTAAGACTTAGAAGAGTTTGCAGGAAGCGAATATGGTAACCTGATTTCATGTTTTGGGGATAGGCGGCTGATACCCATTGAGGCATCACATACAATATCTGATAGGGGAAAGGAACACCTTGAATAAAAATATTTTATTATTTAAAATTAAGCAATGTCTCTGGGCTTTATTCAGGAATAAACTCCTGCTGTTTCGGTCCTTTTGAATTAAATTGTATTCTGTACAAATGTTTAATGAAGTTGTCTTCTGTAATTTGTAAAAGATGATATCATAGAAAAAAAGTAGTATATTTAAGCTGAAAAGTGCCATCAGATATAATGATAGGCTTTGAAATCTTTTTTAGTGCCAGTACAGGCTCAATTTGTAAGGTACAAGCTCAATTTGTAAAAGGATGGGCACATCCTCAGTATTTACTTTATTTTTTTTCTTTGTTGTTAGAAACAAAGTCCTTCCAGCTCAGGGCTGTAACTACCATTGAGGATACTGAGGTCATGTCCTCTGTATTTTTTCTATTTATTTTCTTGCCTAAATTGTGATATATATGAACTCTAAAAATAAATTAAACTGAAACTGAAAGTATAGGATGACAATCTAGGTCTCCCACAAAACTGCAAGGTCTATTATATTTAAAGAGGCAAGAGTACCGCTACTATCTAATAAAAAAGAAGCTTGAGGATCTCGGCATACGTGCTGCGTACCGTCAACATGCACTGTCGCTATGGTAACTGCTACATAGGCTACAGATGCCATAAGTGAGTCTGTCAGTCACGGCAGTCAGTGGAAGAGGAGCACATCAAACTACAAATGTAGGTGGAGAGTAGGGCTGCAACAACGAATCGATAAAATCGATAAAAATCGACTTTTAAAAGCGTTGGCAACGAATTTCATCATCGGTTAGTTGTGTCGCGCGATTAATGCGTCATCCGCCGCCGTCATCACATCCACTTGACTGAAGCGGTGGAAGAAGAAAAAATACAGCAGAGCGAGCCAGCGCCGCAGGTGCAGTGTTGCCAACTCAGCAACTTTTCAGACCCCTCCAGCGACTATTTTTCAAAAAAGCGACTAGCGACAAATCTGGAGACTTTTTACGGTGTCACTGGCGGCTTATGGAGACTCTTACGTGAAAGCATGTATCGTTCCTACTCTACCGTGGGGCGCCTCCCCCCGCTCCCGCAGGAGTCCCTCTCAGCGCTGCAGTCAGAGCAGCAGGATGTTTACCCTCAGCGTCCAGACTGCAAATGAAGCGCGCATGCACCGGGATTGACGGCGCAAATTGATCACAATAATTAAAATAGCCTGCGCTTTGTACAATGAAAAAAGTCGTAACATGCAACTTTTGTAAAACAAATTAACATGGCACGGAACCACCATGTTTGTTTTGTTTTAAAGTGGGGAAACGTAACGTTAGTTTCTCAGGTAGCTCATCTGATGCTTTCCTTACCGTGTTGGTAGGTTACAGACAGTGATAAGGTTGGCTACTTATTTTACTTTTAATTTCATTTGAATTAGCTTAAGCAGCGTTTATATTTACTTTATAAATAAATTAACTTGCAAATTATGAGGGCAAGGCTTTTAAAGTTTAAATCTTCTGGCAAAAATAAAGTAAAGATCCTGCAATTTATGGAAGTAAAGCAGAATAAAATCCAGCAAGATCAGTAATATGTCAATTAAATATATGCCACATTTCCATGTAAATATCTGTCTTTGGAGGATGTGTTTTTTAGCACCCCTAGTTCTCTCATTTTTTTTCCAAATACAATATATAATTTGAATCACAGGGCTATTTTTGTCTCTATGGTTAAGTATTTTCTCAAGTAGCAACTTTAACTGCTATACTTGCCTGTCTTAAAAGGCAGAACTCTATTAGTCTAAAAAAACCTCATTTGTTGAAATGGGGGGGCCTATTGTTTGAACCCCTTAGGGGCTTTTAAAAAAAATGTCTTTTTTTGCACTTTATGAAACAAAGTACCCTATATTTTGTGGATGTACAGCTACATTTCTCATGTAACTTTGCGTAGTTTTAACACAAACATTTATTTTTCATATTGCACCAGTACAGTTAATAAGCAACCTGTACTTGTGTGCTTGTTTGTTCTGTCTAGAATGTTTATTTTGGAATAAAGAGGTTAATATAAAAAATATTTTTTGTCCGATTCATCAATTAATCGAAAAAGTAATCGGCCGATTCATCGATTTTTAAAATAATCGTTAGTTGCAGCCCTAGTGGAGAGCAGTTAAAGTTCCTGATGATGGTGGGAAAAAATACTGCATTTTAATGAGGAAATATTCAAGCCCAGCAAGCTACACACACACAGCAAAGGAACATCGCACTGAAGTTTAATTAACTCTATCAGTACCGTCTGTCAGTCAATTTCCAGCAGTTGAATCAACATACATTATGCATCTGATATGTTAGTTATGGTTAAGTGTTAACTTACCAGTCTAATAATAATGTTGAGAAAAGAGAATTGATTTTACATCCGGTTTCTTCTTTCAGCCTGCGCCAATGAACAAACTCCTTTCCATGATCATCTCTTGTTTTTCATTGCATAGATTCCTTTCACATTTTCTCTTTTTAGCCTCCTAAGAACATTTAAACTTTTGCCTTGCCTCATCCATCACTAGTAGTTGAGTTGGCGGAAAAAAGTAGTAGAGCAAAAACCTTAGCTCCATGTTCTTCTTCCAGGTCACATGAGCTGACCAATGACGGTGCGTCATCTCCCTACTTACATACCCGGTATTTCAAGAGGGGATCCCCACTCGTAGCATTGATAATGTCAAGCGCTGCATATTTAAAATAACTCATTCATCAACCCCTTAGGTCACAAAGTCTGCGGTGTGCCTTTAAATACTGAAGTTAATATAAATAAACTAATTTCAATTAAAATGAAATGCCTTTTTGGACAATTTTCTAGCCAGTTGTACATAGAAGCTTCATAAGAAAGATTACATAAAAATCAAGTTTATAATGACGTAAATGTCTGGCACGGAAAGAGAAACAGGGAAATGCACAGCCTATTCAAAAGTCAGAATGATGTTGCTTTTGCTCCTTAAGACTGAAAAAGGCCAGATTTAATTAATGGAATAAAAAAAAAACACCCAAAAGTGACTCTTGACCTCAGTATATTTTGGGCCCTGCATATGGCCCTGTTCTAGTTCAAGCGTCACTGTACAGTCATGGCCAAAAGTTTTAAGAATGATTCAAATGTTAATATTTACAAAGTCTACTGCTTCAGTTTTTATAACGGCAATTTGCATATACTCCAGAATGTTATAAGTGATCAGCGTAACAGCAATTAATTGCAAAGTCAATATTTGCCTAGAAATTGAACTTTATCCCCCAAAGCACATTTCAATTTCATTGCAGCCTTGCCTGAAAAGGACCAGCTGACATCGTTTCAGTGATTGCTCCATTAACACAGGTGTGGGTGGCGATGAGAACAGGGCTGATGATCAATCTGTCATTATTAATTAAGAATGACACCACTGGACACTTTAAAAAGAGGCTGGTGCTTGGAATCACTGTTTCTCTTCTGTGAACCATGGTTCTCTCTAAAGAAACATGTGCAGTCTTTATTGCATTGCACAAAAATGGCCTAACAGGAAAGAGAATCGCAGCTAGAAAGATTGCATCTCAGTCAACAATCTATCGCGTCATCAAGAACTTCAAGGAGAGAGGTTAAATTGTTGCCAAAAAGGGTCCAGGGTCCTCAAGAAAGACCAGCGAGCGCCAGGACTGTCTCTTAAAAGTGTTTCAGCTACAGGATTGGGCTACCAGCAGTGCAGAGCTTGCTCAGGAATGGCAGCTGGCAGATGTGAGTGCATCTGCACGCACTGTGAGGCGGAGATTCTTGGAGCAAGGCTTGGTCTCAAGGAGGGCAGCAAAGAAGCCACTTCTCACCAGGAAAAACATCAGGGACAGACTGATATTCTGCAAAAGTTACAGGGAGTAAACTGCTGTGGACTGGGGTAAAGTCATTTTCTCTGATTAATCCCCTTTCCGATTGTTTGGGACATCTGGAAAACAGCGTGTTTGGAGAAGACGAGGTGAGCGCTACCACCAGCCTTGTCTCATGCGTACTGTAAAGCATCCTGAAACCATTCATGTGTGGGGTTGCTTCTCAGCCAAGGGAGTCGGCTCTCTAACAGATTTACATAAAACACACCCATGAATAAAGAATGGTAACAGAATGTCCTCCGAGAGCAACTTCTCCCAACCGTCCAAGAGCAGTTTGGTGATGAACAATGCCTTTTCCAGCATGATGGAGCACCTTGTCATAAAGCAAAGGTGATATCTAACTGGCTCAGGGAACAAAACATAGAGAATTTGGATCCATGGCCTGGAAACTCCCCTGATCTTAATCCCATTGAAAACTTGTGGTTAATAATCCATCACGGTTGGACAAACGAAAAACTAGGAATTCAGTCAAGATTTGGTCCAGAAGTTGACTGAGAGCATGCCAGGGAGAATTGCAGAGTTTCTGAAGAAGAGGAGTCAACACTACAAATATTGACTTGCTGCATTAACTCATTCTGTCATTAAAAGCCTTTGTTACTCATAATATGCTTGTAATTGTATTTCTGTAAGTGATGATAACATCTGACATACACACATGAAAACCAGAGGGCAGCAGATCATGTGAAAATATTATATTTGTGTCATTCTCAATACTTTTGGCCATGACATTTAACGTAACTTTTATATTAATAACTTAACCTTTCTATTAGATCATAAAAAAGAAAAAAAATGTACATAGATCGACTAAGAGTGAACATATTCTGTTTAAAAAAAATTATTTTTGTACCTCCGGTCTCATAATCCATCAAATACATTCAGACTTACAGCAACTCCTGAACCTTTAGTCTGCCCTTTACTCTTCCGAGAACGTTGCTGTCATTGCTCTGAAGATTCAAGTGGCCAAGGATTAGTGCAGCAGGAAGCGGCGGCTGCTGCCTTTTCCTTTGCTTTTCTTATTTTGTCTCTTGATCTGTCACTCTGTAGACACACAAACTGAAACAAGCACACACACACTCTGCAATGAGTTTATAATGTTTGTCCTTTTTCTTTTCCAGCAGGTCCTTTTCTCCTTTACATTCCAGGTCCTGCTGCTAACATAACAACATTTCAAAACCTAAGCAGTAAATTAGTTTTCATGGGAGGGAGCATTGTAAATTAGCAAAATGTAAGAGTGCTTTCAAAAGGACAACCTTCAGTGCTTGTTACTTGATTTTTCTCAGCTCCTTAATGAGATGCCAAAATAACCACACTAAGTCAAAGCAAGCAACTCCACAATTATTTTCTGATATTTCTCGGCAGGTTCAAATTTATTTAAAGATCCAGAGAGCAAATGCAATGTTGCTTTAAGTGCAGAGCATGCTGATTACTCAAGCAGATAATAATCTTAAAAATTTAGATTACGGGCATGAGTAGAGTTGAAGAAGTTGATGTCAAAAAGATGATTATGGATGAAACCAGGGAGATGAGACTGATGTTATTAATTATGGCAGAGATGGATTTGTCTTGCTGAGCTCAAACAGACATTAATATTACCAGGTTCATCTGTGAGGTCTTGGGGGCATTTGTTTTACTTTCATTATATAAAGCATACACTGTGCAATTTTTTTTCAATCGTTGCACAGAGCTACAGCTCACACTGTACGACGAAACACTGCGGTTTTGTCGTACAGTGTGAGTTCACAGCTCACAATGTGT
This sequence comes from Cyprinodon tularosa, assembly GCF_016077235.1. NCBI lineage: Eukaryota > Metazoa > Chordata > Actinopteri > Cyprinodontiformes > Cyprinodontidae > Cyprinodon > Cyprinodon tularosa. The sequence goes on from NW_024039599.1 coordinate 81,264, forward strand.
GTTCTCACATTGTGCGACCCGACGCTCTGATGCAAGCGACCTGCTCACGCTGTGCATCTAAAAACCACATCGAACTCAGCTCCAGAGTAAGATGGTGCTACTCAAACTCGTCTATCCAGAAGACAAACGAGTAGAAGAGGAATATGAACCTCACTAGAGTGAAACGTGCTGCTTTGGCAATTTGTGCAATTTTGTGTGCTGAAAGCCCTAAAAAGAAAATGCGATGACAATTGAACAAAGACATGGCTGAGCAAACGTGGCTACTATGGTCTGTCAATTTCACAGAAAGAACTCCATTTCACTTGCCGCCATGCTTCTGTGTTTACATCTGAGAGGAAGAAAAGGAAGAATGCTTGTTTGCCTATGCCCATTGAACGATTTGCCCATGATGGTCAACTGAAAATCAAACATGTTTGATTTTCTCCCGACCTCACATTTCCTGAAGTGGAGGTGGTAGTGAGAGGATGATTGCCCCTCGTTATCCCCTGTACACTACATGATGCACGACGAATAATCAGCCCACAATCAGGCTTGAAATTCGGGCCGATTGAAAAATTCTTGCACGACTGAAAATTCGGCCCGAAAAGGGCAAATAATTGTACAGTGTATGCCCGGCTTAAAGGGAAAAATCCTTCCAAAAAAAGTTAAAGAACAAACCACTGGACTTTATGTTCGCTTCACATCCAGGGAGCTTTCTCGTTTCAAAATGTCTGGATAAGCGTTCAGTTCCAGTTTATAGAGCAGCCCAACAAAAGCATTATTGTGCCTTAGAAAACATGCAAAATTTACCAAAAAGACAGCTCCACTTCTGTGGAGTCGTTGAGGTCATTATTGGCCTGGCTGACATGTTTTGGTCCCCTTCACAGCGATGGAGGTTGAGATTATAGTGGGAAGGGATGAACTCTATAGTCTGATACCTTCTTGCTTTGATCTCAACCCCCATCACGGGTCACAGACAGGCAGACTTAAACGGGTCATGATTAACATTTTTAACTGTGCGGTGGCAGCATCATATTGTGGGGACCTTTTTCTGATTTTTTCAAAGACAGGGAAGTTGGGGAGAGTTATTTAGTAGACCAATAGAATGAAGACAAAGAGGCTGCAAAATACTTGAAATGAGAGCAAAATATTTATATCAAATTGTTTATACTTACATGAAATTATTTTAATCAATTTTAACTCAGATTATTCATATAATGCCCCTTGATAACACATGTGATCAGTGATAACATTCTCATAGCTTTTAAAAATTTTTTTTTAATGAAAATGTGCTTTACTTATGCTTGGATTTGTTGTCTTCCACCTATCCAGCATCGGGTCACAGGGGCAGCAGTCTCAACAGAGACTCTCAGATATCCCTATCCCCAAACACCTTATCCAGGTCCGCTGTGGCAACCACGAGGTGCTCCCAGGCCAGCCGAGAGACATAGTTCCTTGGACTTGTCTTGGGTTGTCCCTAGTGTTGGAGTCCCCATCCATTCTTCCACTATGGAACGTGTTTCAAGATACTCAAACCTAGTGTTGGACACATTACTTTAAAAAAGTAATTAGTTATAGTTACTTCTCCCAAAAAGTAACTAACTGAGTTACTCCACAATAAAAGTAACTAGTTACTAGTAAAAGTAACTATTGCATTACTTTTGCGTTTCTCGCCCCCGTAACCCTCACCACCCGGCCCCCACCTTCCCAACGTGTGTTTCAAAGGCCAGCTGAATAGAGAGGATCGAAAGACACGTACCTGCAGAGAGTTTTGCATTTATTGCAACTTAATGTAAATGACATTGGGGGAACAGTATCTGAAGGGCCTATAAACCCCATCAGATAGTTTTTCCCCTCTTCTTAATATGGGGGGAACAGTATCTGATGCGGTGTAAATATCATCAGGCTGCATTACCTCTACTCATGGGTGTGAAGTTTTTTAACAGGGCGTTCAGATCTGGTGAGTGTATGAAATTAATAACTGAGGATGTGTAATTCTGAAATCCTGTGTGTTTGGGTTGTTATAGATACTGCAACATCTATCTATCTATCTATCTATCTATCTATCCATCCATCCATCCATCCATCCATCCATCCATCCATCCATCCATCCATCCATCCATCCATCCATCCATCCATCCATCCATCCATCCATCCATCCATCTCTCTGTGTGTGCTGTACGTTAACACCCGCCAGCGGCAGTGTTGCCAACTCCTCTGTGAGGAAAGTAGCTATTGGCTGTGCTGTAAGTCGCTAGAAGTCGCTGAATGACGTAATTGCCTAATTTGCATAATATATATATTTTTTCAACTTTTTTTTTTTTTTTCCCCTTGTGGTCCACTAAGGAGTCCACTAAAATCATGGTAAGACATTAACATTTTGAACAACAACGATTAACAATCTAAATGGAACAAAAAAAAGGCTACAAAGAATCAATGACAATGTGAGCAAATAATGGTAATTATTGTTAATTTTTTTTCAAACTAATAGGATTTCCCTCCACACACGCAGGCTGTGCTTGAGTGGGTCCTCGTCATATTGGTCAAGGCAGGTTCAGCAACTGAGGGAGCTGACTTCAGCGTGATCAGCCTGCGCCGTCAATCCCTGCACATGCGCGTGGTTCATTTGCAGTCTGGAAGCTGAGGGTAAACATGCTGTGGCTCTGACTGTAGCGCTGAAAGGGACTCCTGCGGAAGCGGGAGAGCGGGGTTGGGACGCGGGAGGCGCCCCACGGCAGACACCAGGAAAGTTGCTAGATTTGTCGCTAGTCGCTGTTTTGAAAAAGAGTCGCTGCAGGGGTCTGAAAAGTCGCTAAATATAGCGACAAAGTCGCTGAGTTGGCAACACTGGCCAGCGGAAACACCCTACTACCCAGCTGACAGACGTAATCTCACGATACATCAGCCAATCCCATCCTCCCCTCTCTCATGACAAGGAGTGCACGCGTCCTATCATGAAAAAAAGGTTCATTGTGCGACCTGAGTAACGTGCAGTAATGGGGTGTCGGCAATGGTAACTGCGTTATAGTTAAAGTCAAAGTAATTAGTTAGATTACTTGTTCCTAAAAAAAGCAACAGCGTTAGTTAGTTTAAACGCCTTTACTCCCATCACTGCTCAAACCCTTCTATACACTAGTCAACACTTTCTTTAGTCATAGCCAGAACTAATAACAATGAAAGTTCCTTTGCTTTCAAGATCCGCCAGATGACAGATACACAATACAGTAAACTATATAGTAACTATATAGTAAAAACTATATAGTTGGTGGGATATAGTTGCATAGCAGGCTTTGTTTATAAAAAGCAGGATAAGCAATACCAAAAGAGAAAATGCTTGGTCCAAAAAAGTGTGTTGATGCAGTCAAGACTTAAAAACTTTATTCATGTTGAGAATGTAATTTATGCAATAGAAAACGCCTAAAAAACCATATTATGTCGTCTGGCAACATTCAGATACAAATTTTGCATTGTCACTCATCTGAGTGACATCTGCGCACAGACAGGAGCTCATGCATTTTACCCCGAAACCATCTCCACAATAATCTGCTTTATAACTGTTGATGTTTTTATATCCCAATATCCACAGTTGCAGGCTTATCTCTGATGGGGTTGCAGAAATAACTGATCCAGGATGGAAAAGTAGACCTTTGAGGATCCTATGACAAAGAATGAAGAAACAGTGGCTGTCTTAATTTTTTTCACAAAATCACTTCTTGTTATACTTAACATGAACTGATGAACTGCTCTCAACATGAAGTACTCTGCTGTCACATGGGTGTCAGACCATTATATCCAAGGGCACGGCATTTAAACATGGTGAGGCTGTCGGTAGTTGTATCACTCACAGCAACATGAGTAGCTTCAAGCCAATAGTAAGCAATTACAGCTTACCACTCCCTATATTTGGTTCAAACACAGACACAATAAAATGCATCTAAAGCTAACTACAGACATTAAAAGTTCCAAAAACTCATTTCAGGGAGATGCGCCACTCTTCATATCTTTGAATCCCTTGCCCTGTTTTTTATTTCATACTTTTCTGTACCCACTTGAAAACACGCTGGCCTCCTCCTTGCCCCCTGCTACATTTGGTCTAGATCCACCACTGTTCCTCACCTTCACTACATGTGGATATACTTTAGTATGTTCTGCTCTAAAATTAGTCCTATATTTTCATTATTTACTCGTGGATTCAACCTCTGCCTTTTCACAGGATGCACAGCTTTGAGTGGTAACTAGGTGCCTGCCAGAGAGTAACCAAAAACGTATTGGACTGACCAATCAGCGCGCTCTGAAGACCAGTCGCCTGGAACACTGGTTGAACAGAGCATCGCTTTGGACAGATACACTGCACAGGTTTCATAAGCAACCTCCTCCTCACATCCAACGCTCTCTTTTATGTTTGCGCAATCGAAGCAGTTCTAATCTGCACATGGTGCACAAATTATTGTACTGCCTTCTAAAAAATTATAGAGATAATGGAAGCAGGTCTGAAAGAGAAAGAAATTAATAAGCTATTGATGATATGAGGTCAGGAAAGACAGCGGGTCCTGATGGACTTTCAATAGAAAGATAAGGAATTGAATCTAAACTGCTTTAACCCATTATGGAAATGTTTTTAGAAGCATTCCAGTGCAGAAACTTACCAATGTCTGCTTCCTTCATAACCCAATTGCCAAAATCTGGAAGACCAAGTAATTGTTTTGAAAACATGAAACCATGAGCGTTTTAAAAGTCTTAGGGAAGTCATGTTTGAATGTCAAATCATTCTGGATCAAACATGTATATAAATGTACTCTTTATCAGACTATATTGTCCCAAAATTTTAAAAAATTTCTATTTAAAAAAAAATCCTGTCTTAAAATCTTTGTTTTTTCCCCCGGATATTTTAAGCAGGCCATTTAGTTAAACGTCAGTTTGTACACCAAATTCGGCCAATCAAATATCAACGATTATCTGTCAATCTATTTTTTTATGTCATAGCATCTTGATTCATATGTTGCAGCTAATATATGCAATGGTTGAAATAAGAATAATTTACTTTACCATTGAGCGTTCACGCGGATGGACGTCTGTGTCTTCGGCAGGCATAGAGCTAACAGAACTGGCAGCGTTGGCTATAAGCCTTCTACACCACACAAACCTCTGCCACCTTGGCGTCCTCTTCCACAACATTTTCGTCCCCGCCTTCCTCCTCTAAATAAAAATGTATGACGGAGGAGACTCATCCACGACCTCTGACACTAAACTGTCATCCTCTTGCATGTTTCCGCTGTCCATAGCTTTCCTATGTGCTACCTGGTCCAAATGTAGTTTCCCATTGGGAACCTACTAGCACTAAGTTGCTAACTGGTTAGCAAGATGATTCCATGACACTGGCCACCAAACTTGTTTGCGAACTTCCCAATCACATTCACTTTATTCACTTGTGTAAAGTGTGGCACCACTCGGGAGAGTTCGGAAAGTTCGAACAGCCACTTCCCTAAGACTTTAAACCTGCTTCTTGAAACAGACCCCTGGAAGCTCCAAAAGATCCTGAATTTTTTCTATTCTGGATTACATGAAAAACAGAAATCTACAAAGAGTGAAAAAAGTACTCAAATAAATATGTGTTTTTTCTGGAAGCCAAGAGAACCGTAGCAATATTTTTGGGAAAATGTAATTGTCAAGCTGAGAACAATAGGATCCAGTATTCTAGTTGGACAAACAGATTTCTCAAAACGTTTATTAGAAACATATATATGGTGTTAAATTTCTGACAAAAATTAGAAGAGTGTATTAAGCAATCGCAAAAGTGAAATTATTAATCACACCCGTGCATTTGATAACTGAAAGAGTGCATAGCAGTGATCGCCGGTGTGTATAGTTATTCAAGCACTCTTGAACGCAGCACCGTGTGCAGAAAAGTTGATGATATTACTACATATTTTGGAATTGTGAAGCCATGACTGACTGTCTCATACCAAAAAAAGTCAGCAGTTATATTTGAAGCAGTCAAATAAAGTTAATTGATCATGTTAACCAGCTACTTGTAGTGTAGCTAGTAGTATTTATTCGGTTTGAACGGGTCTGATTCGGTCTATAATTTAGCTTATAAAAAATGGCAGCTCACCTTAATATCATAAATGATAGTTTATTATTATTATTATCAGAAATTATAGTTTATTAAAAATATTAAAGCAAGAAGTACAAACTGTTCATCCCTGTCTTGATCTACAGTGTGGCTGTGGATCAAGACAGCTTACTGTGTAGTTTAGCCTGGCCAGTGGATTTGAAGACTGAATATGAAGACCAAAGACTGTAGCCTGATAAACCAGACTAAATGTGAGATTAAATGTGTATATTAGTATGGCCCTGATGAATGAGATAGCAGAAGATTGTTGATGAGAACAACCCGTTGTTTTTCAAACTATGTCTGTGCCTATTGGCCAACACTCTGACCAATTTGAACAACTGACTGTGACGTAGTAATCAGGATCAGAAGTTATTGTTGTCTCTGCCTTGTCATGCATTTAAATCATATTTCTTTGTACACCTGAGGACTGAAGGAGTGAGAAACACAGTGGTCCTGGCTGAATGGCCAGTGGCATAAAACTATCATTGGACTTGTGACTCAAAAGCGGAAACCAACAAATATCACAATAATGGCTGAGGCTGAAAAGGTTAACTAGATTACAATGGTAGGAGAAACTGGTTTCTGTTGCTGTGGAGTTCTTTCTCCTTTCAAGATGATGACTCCTGTTGACACAGCTTAGACTTTAATTAAATCAGCTTGCATTTTACCCAGAGAAGTAGGCCAGCAGTAACAAGAGTTACACAACACAGAAACACTTCTTGGACGCTTGGTTACCAATTGCATTGAAGTAGCAGTAAACTGCCTGCAGCAAAAATAATCTCTAATTCTCCTTTTATATGGTGCTGTTGATGAAGGAAGAAAATAAATGGAAAAGGATACATAGGAGGTGAGATAGTAAGTGCCGAGTGGAAAATTTGTCATGTTGTGCTTATTCGTTTTGCTCTACTGCATGGAGGCATGGAGGTGGAGGGGATTCTGGATTTTATGATTCCCTGAGCTGCTGAGAAAAGCATAAAAGAGCTCGAAACAAAAACAGAGCAGAGACAGAAGTAGGCAGGCGCTCGACTCATCAGCAAGCTTCTCTATTCTTCTTCTCACTCACAGTCATACAAAAAAAAAAGACCCGTTGCAAAACAAAAGATCACAGCCATCATTAGGCTCTGCTGCTCAGGTTTGACACATCAAGCCAAAATGTTTAAGGAAAGGATAAGAAAAAATTAGAAGCGTAGGTAGATTAGGGTGGTGATTTTCAACCTTTTTTTTTTAACCCGCAGGACATTTTTTACATTTACAAAATCCTCAGGCACACTACCATCCAAAATGACAGGAAAAAATAGATATAAATATACACATACACATATTATACACATATTATATACACATATTATAGCTATAGTTAATAATATCCTTTCTAAATGTATTTATACTGACTTATTGTGAAACCTGGGCCTGTTTCAATGAACACAAAAGGGATGTCCTGGGAGGAATGGTAGAAAGACACACAAAGCTCTTCCTCAAGAGTTCTCAGTCTCTTTGTTTGTAGTTTTTATCGCAATCAAGCTTTAGAAGCAAAGTTAAATAGATAGGTGGTTGAAAATGGGAACAAAGACAAAATAGCTATGTTGGCCAGAATTGGGAACTCCTTAGCCACAGATAACCAAAAACTGTATTATTGTACATAGTTTTCAGAGGTGTGCCAATCACCTCAAACATGCAGCAGTGTTCTCATCTCGCAGATTCTCGTGAACAGGAACATCTTAAGCTTGCCACACTGCACATTTAGTTGCCATTGCTGCACCTTTAATGGAACCCTTTAATTTTATCAGTGCTTAAAAACAAGTAGGTTTTAATTTCGGTCTTGCATCAATGTGTTAATTTCATTCAGATAATGAAATATATCAGCCAGATATGCCAACTTTGCATACCACCATCACTTGCAAGCAGCTTTGAGTAATCAAACCTCTCGTTTGTCAGAAATACAATCAGTTCCTCTCGCTACTCATTACACAGGGGCCAGCACTTTTGCCTTGCGACAGCCACTGGACCTCCATGTGTTTATCACAAAACTAGTGTGAAGAAATGTGCAACAAGCAATATGTCACAAAGTTCAGTATGCGGACAACATCATCCAACACAGGCACTTTAGCCATCTCTTTGGCCGTGTCCAGCCAAGCATCTAATTTATAATTGCTTTACAAACTGGCAGTATTATTGTTTCTGCCACAGTGTTGGACTCTTTTCATTTAGCTATGGGTTCAGCAACAACGTATCTTCGAGGGCTCTCTTGTTTACCTTTATGGTTTTTCAAAAAAAAAAAAAAAGTTGCCTGTTTCTCATTGTTCGTACGTAAGAGTACAAAATACTCCATTGGCTTGTTTTGGAACAGATGGGTGCTTCATTTAGAAATGTGTTTAATCAGCACCATGGCGCCTTTGGATAGCTTTTTGTTTATTTTTTTTTTTTTGTCGAACATTCATACTAGGACATTAATCTGGTTCAGAATTATGTCCCGGGTGCTGTTCGGCATTTGTATTTTCCCTTCTCAAAAAAATCTCCATCACTGTAACATGCTTGTCTTGCTGTGAACACAAACTGTCACGGTCACTGTTGTATTTACAGGCTTGAATCCCCCTCTGCTGCAACCCACTGAAATAGAGTATTATATTATCTTAATTACAGCACAGGCACCCAACAGTGGCTGATCTGTAACAGCACACTGATTGAAAATATGGATCAGGGGATAAAGATCAGGGAAGTCGATATATATTGGTATATGTCAACATGGCAGTTATTAGCTGGTTAGAAAAATCATCAAAATCAAATAGAGCAAGTGAATGTGTTAGAGGGGAATAAGACCATGGAAAGGAGTGACATTTTATCACCAAATAAGTTTGAGGCTTAACTATTCTCTGCTAAGAATTTAGCTAAAAAAAAATTTTTGTTTTTAATTTAAGAGAAATAGCCTTTTGTAATAATGTTAATATTCTTACAAAATCTTTTCTTTTTTTTCCTTTTTTTTACTTAATCTGCATTATCTATAATTAAAGCACATAGATGTAGTCACAGTAAAAGTTGAGCCCATAGCTATGTCTTGGGCAAAAAGAAGACTAAGCACTGTAAATGAGCCCAACTCTGTCATTTCTATTGGAACCTGCTAACGCCAGCAGCCCAGCTTACGCCTCACTCAAGGATGGACAAATCTAAATCGACTGCCATATCAGATGAGAAGCAGTGAGAAAATAATGTTTGCACTTGAAAAAAAATAAAACAAAACTGTAGAGTTGGAAGGGAAAAGTAAAAGAAAGCAGCATGATCAAAAGTGGTCTCTATGTCTTTTGGCAGCCTAAACCTATAGCAGCATAACTATAGAGGTGCCACATCTGTGACGCGCTAGCTTTAAGCTTAATCAAAAAGCTGAATTTTAAGCCTAGTCTTAAAATTAGACATGTGTCTGCTTCACAGACTAAAACTGGATGTTGGTTGCAGAGGTGAGGAGCCTAATACCTTAAAGATCTCCCTCCTATTCTATTTTTAGAAATTCTAGTAAACAGCAGTAAACCTGCAGATGGAGGGTCAAATAATTTCTTAGGCATGGGCCTGTGGGGTATGTGGGGGAACCAAAATTCACACTTTTCATATTTGAAATCTGGAGCACCACACTTTGTTGTCTTTGTTGCAGTGGAGTCGACTGACTGAACTATTCAATAGCATGCTATTTTTGAGACAGGCCTGTATTTGCAGTGACATCTGCAAAAGGGAATTTATGTTTGCCCTGCTTCATTTCAGTGCTTCTGTAGTCAGCAGCATCAGTGTCGTACTGAAAAAAAAATGTCTTTTGCTCCAAGCTAAAGGAGCAATGTAGGGTGTTCCATAGTTGTCAATTCTACTGGTTTAGGCAGCAACAGACTTCAGATTTTTTATGTTATGCCCCGCTGAGCTCCCGATTATAAATTTCTCCCGCTTATCTCCCCAATTTTTCAGTAAAGGAAAAAATCAATGTTGTTGGGGATATATTCATGGTTGTAACGGACGCTGGGTTCCTGCGGGAGATGTTCCCAAAACTTTCCCTATCTGTCCCCTCTTTCCCCCCACAGTGTTTCAGTCTTTACAATAGCTAAACCCTTATTAGAAGGTAGTAACTTCTTTTTCCAAGCTGCTTTGAACGCAACATGAGCATACACATGATAATCAAGAAGACCTACATGCTAACCAAGAAGTAAAACAACTTTTTCTTTTTCCAAATAATATGTGTAATGTTGTTTGAATATTTGATAAAGGTAGAGTGGAGGATGTTCTTTTTCCTGGCGGATCATGAAATATAAGTGGTCCTCTTCACTGTCAATGATTCTGGTGATATGTTTACGTGAGGCCGTCCTATTTACTCATCCCCATTTTCACTTATGGGTGTGTGTCTCTCGCACTCATTTAAATAGGCGTTCCCTCTCAGGAACATGTACAGGTTTGTACATGTGCATTAGGGTTAGGGTTAATACAGTACGTGGGCCTCACCTCGGATGGCTCCCCCCCACCCCCTCTCACATGTAGACATTGAGGGTTCTGGTTTGTTGATTGGGGGGGTGCACTTCTGCCGCCTGTCTTCCGGAGAAGGGGGCGGACTGTGCCGGACACCCCCTTTGGTACTCCCAGTTTTTACCTGAGAACAGCATGCAACAACACAAAATTTGAGCGGGTGCAGTGAGATCGGGGTCTTTCTCACAACCCTGTTCTCTGGCTGCCACCTGGAGTCTGGGGCCTGGAGGAAGAGCGAGTCGCCGGTTCCAGGGTCTTGGGGTGGGGCTGATGTGTGGCCTGCCAGTGCTGTCATTTCTGCTCTCACCAAAGGGGGGTGGAGGGAGAGACTTCCAGAGTTCCACTTCCTCATCTGCTAGCACACTCTGCCTCGCTTTCAGCAGCTGAAAAAAAAAACAATGAATCAGCGCACTGCGCATGGACACAACACATCTATTAATGCACCTGAAAAATAGTCACCAAATAAAGTCTTACCCTCTTTCTTCTGGCCCGACTCTGAGCAGATTGCCTCCGCACGCAGCGTGTTGGCTGGCTGCGTATATCTGAAGCTCCTGCGTACCGTCTGAAAATACGTCTTACAGGCAGCTGGAAAACAATTAAATGAGAGTGGTATGAATAAAAAATCAAACGCAAGTCACAGTAACAAGGAAGGAGAAAACATTAAAACAAGTCACTTACACACAATGTCGTCTTTATCAACATCGAGCAAATCTGGACCTGCTGATATGGCTCCGAGCAAATAGGAGGTCACCGCCTCATTGTGAGGCGACAGTAGTCTGTGAAAACAAAATGATGCTATGCTATGATCGGTATCCATCCGTATCCATTGCCTTTTACCGCAGAATGAAAGCATATTCTTTAAATCTTACCCTTGCTCCGGTTCATAGCGCCTGCAATTAGTCTCCGAGTTGTGAAGACGGCGTACTGCTTCCTGTGAATCACAAAAAATACACTTTAATAAAGCTTGTTCTTGCAAGGCTACTATTAGCGGTAGTTTTAGGCTAGGCTGCTATTAGCCGTAGCTTAGGCTAGGCTGCTTTTAGCCTAGCAGGCAGTAATCGAACATATATTTACCGCTAGCATCTCTTCTTTGAGTTCGTCTTGTTCGATGTAGAGTCGCCATCGCGTCCAAGAGGAGTTTTACCCCGAAATCCAGACGCTCCAGACCGCCTGCACAAAGCAAAGCATACATCCTCCACTGTGGCTGGAGACCGCGCCGCTCTGAGTTTCTTGGAGATCGTAAAGAGCATGCGCGAGATGAACCAGGGTTTCCGCGGATCAATGAAAATAATTAAAAAATCATTCATTTTTTTTAAATCAAGGCCTTAATTGGCACTAAAATTATTTAAATATGTTTATCGAAGTATTTATAATTCTTTAATAAAAAATGCTTATAAAAACAATTTCGTCAGATATATTATATCGCTCCAGGCGGAGAAAAAGCTAGAGGATATATATATACGTATATATGTGTGTGTGTGTGTTTACATACATACAGGAGTCATGGAACTCTGCTTACAGCTCCTTCATATTTCATGTACACTAATAACTTGTGTACATGGTTCTTGTTGATGGCATTAAAATCATTTCTAATAGCATTAAAATAGCATTAAATTAGAGTCAGTCGTTCCTGTATGAACCCTGTGAGCACTGAATTTAATATGACATATTAAAAAAATCCCACCATCATCCAGCATATGTTCAGTTTCTGCCCAAATATATATTTATATTTTTGTAGATTTTTGTAACAGGGATAAGGATAATTTAAAACTGCTTTTTTTGAATGAACGTGTTCTCTTCTCCCAAACATCTCTTTTCATTCCTGTAATAAGAAGTTTCTTTTGAATGGATTTGATTAAAGTTTAAGTCCCTCGGTATAAAATAAATATTTTGATGGAGATGAGAAATCTGCTTCCTCGTTGGTGAATAACCAATAGTTTGGATCCAATCATTTAAATAAACGGTGTTATTATTATTTTTTTTAATATATAAGAATTGTGCTATAATTTCTAGTCACCGATCTGTTGCTGCTATATTTTAATTTGACGAACCGGAATTTGTCAATGTTCTTTTTCCTGTTTGGTGCGATTGCAATTGCGGATCTTGACCTGGCCGGACCTTATGACCACAGTGTACCAACCTTCTGATGGCTACTTCCAACAGGATAATGCGCCATGTTATAAAGTGAATCATCTCAGACTCATTTCTTGAAACTTTTCCACTTAAGTTATTGTGAATTGAGCATATTGACAGACAACATTTTATTTTTTATCTTAAATGCAATTTTTTTTTTTTTTTATAATTACTGCTCTAAATGTATTGCTCTGTCAGCTAAAGATCTGTTTTGGTCTCTATACTTTAATTAAATAAATCAATTCAAGCTAAAATGTAAGAGGCTATACTGAGCCTGATCTCTTTGTATCAGAGATTTTCTTACCTTTTAGAAAAATGTCACTTGGAGTAAAACCCCCCCTGCAACCCTGATTTGCATTTATATAGCTCACAGCATGTTCATTTACATGTTAAAGCCTCCCCTAGAATTCTATGGGGGGGAGGCATGGGGGGAACACTGCCTAAAAAAAGTCCACGTCAATTTCTGACAATTTACGGGAGTTTTCAGCGAAGCCTGCAAATTGTCGTAAACTGCCGCTAACCTGAAGTTCCACGACAATCTACAGTGCCGCATATTGACGAAAATCCCACTTTTCATGCAGTGAGACAGACAGGAAGACAAGCTTCAAGCTTGCTTCCATGTCAGAGGATAGGAGAGCACATTCAGTTGGCCACAGTTAGAGAAACAGGAATCCACTGAAAAACAGGTCAAGGTCCAATATCTATAAAGAAAGGTTTTTATCCATTGCACCAATCCCTAATACCAATTTTTTTTTTTTTTTTTTTGTGACAAGGGATATTTAAATTCAGTCATGGATTTAACAGGGAGCCAATGAAGTAAAGTTATTGCATGATAAATCTGATCTTTTTAATTTTGGTAGAGCATTTTGGATTAGCTAAAGTCTTTCAACTGTATTTTGAGAACACCCTGATAATAAAGTAGTATAGCCTTGAATGTAAAATGAAATACATGGACTAGTTTTTAGCATTACTCATGGAGAGAATACTTCTAATTTTATGAATATTCCATACACAAAAGAAGGAAAACCTTGAAATCTGTAAAATATGGTTTTAAAAAGACATTTCCTGATCAAAAATTACACAAAGGTTTTTTTTTTTCTTTTATTAGCAGAGGCATATTTAAAGGGGAACACCGTTTTTTTCTTTACATTGGCCCCTTGATTTTACGTTATTACATCATGTTCTACTCACCTGTATTAGTTTTGTGTCATTTCGAGCTGTTCCAAAAACATTCGGTTTTGTAATATCCAAGTACTGTCTTCCTATGGGCAACGAGTTGAAGGCACAAACTAAACTGTTCATAATTTATTATTTATTGTACACCAGCATTCATAAAATGTAGACGAATCACTGTCACATCTGTGGTTATATTTTTTATATTTAGATATTTTTAAAACAAAGCAGAGAATGAACAAAGCAGAATGAAATAAATTATGGTTCAGAATTTTTCAGAACCAGTTTCTTAATACTTGGATAAAAGTTTTTTTTTTTTTTTTTTTTTTTTTCCCTCATCTTAAGTTTTCCAAAATCAAAACAGCCTTTAGAAGAAGAAATTTTACATTTGTCAGTAAAATGTGTTGGTAATTTACAGCTGACACAAGAAGGGCAAATGAAGGGTGATCAACTAATTAGGAAAAAATGTTGAACTAACACCATTTAATAGCTAACACTGAACACTTTGTTTAACCTTTTCACAGTCAGCAGATGGTCGCTCCAACTAAGCCTGGTTCTGCTGTAGGTTTCTTTATGTTAAACAGAGGTTTAACAAGCATGCCTGGTGTGAGGGATTACCTTCGTTTCAATGTGTCTATGCAGTCAGCTGGTTTTCCCTAAAATAGAAAACCCTAAACCAATATGACTGTATGATCTGGTTGTGTTGTCTCTGTAAAGTGCCTTGAGGTGACATGTGCTGTAAATTGCTGCTATATAAATGAACTGAATTGTTTTACCTTTCTAAAAATCTGGAGAAAAAAAATTAATACACAAGGTGTTTTTCACCCTAACTTCATGCCAAATTTGGCTTATCAAAGTTTTTTCATCAGTTTTAAGTTTTGCTTGCACTGATCAAATATAATCATGGCTGGATTTTCTTTGTAATAAGTTCCACTGAAGACTGTATTCATTATTTGTCTGCTCTTGATCTTTTACTAGGACAGATATGGTATGTATGCATTTGCGATGTTGTTGTACAAAAATTTTGATTCATGCCTACTGACTGTTCATGCCAAACAAGCTCCTCAGTGGGTACAACACAGTTCTTTTCAAAAGTACTCACTAGGAGCCATATCTGGAAATTACTGAATGCTGTTGTAAATCTTGAAACATTCTTTTACCCTAATTCAGGGTCTCACTTTGAAATCATTGATCTACTGTACTCCAATACTGTTTCTCTCAGTTTTCTTCAAATAAAAGCCATTTTAATGTAATGTCTTACACAAATTAATGAGAATGTCTAGCCTTTCAATTAATCTTTTACTCATCAATTGGTCTGCTAATTACACTGATTGATAGAATATATGATGACTCTTTCAAAGCCCACAGTATAACAAAATAACAGCTGTTCATCTTGTGTGAAGCTAAAAAATTTAATTGTTAATATAGGGTTTTCATCTTAAAGTAAACTTTCTAAATTACTAATAAAATTAAGAGTGGTTTTAAACATATGCAATTGTTATAAATATTGTAGAGAGCAGTGTCTCTGAAAATGTTTTTAGTTCCTTTCCAAAGGAGACAAAACAGACCTCTTGAGAATAGTACATTAAGTACTAATCATCCAGTAGTTGTAATGTAGAGCCGAAAGCCTTGTTTTCGTTTGCATCTAAACCAGGTTTTTCTAGAACCCAACCTGAACCATCAAAGACTTATAAAGAAGAGTGAATAGATCATATTTTACACATTTTATGAAATTACTCATTTAATGTTTACACTTTAGATTCCTGAATAACGTTCTAAGAAAAATAAAACTTTTCTACTTTTTTAAGCATGTAAATGTGTACTCTATTCATGATAAGTATACTTACTTAGACTATGGTGTTTCAATGATGCGCACCAAGTACTAAAGGGACCAACAGGTGCCAAATCAGTATCCATTACTTGCCTTTATAAATCTTCTATTTTAAATATTCAACATTGTTTGCCATAAAATACTTTATTCTGGTGTCTGAAATGAATAAATGTTATACATTTGAGTAGGATTTCTGTGCTATATATATTTTAACTTTGAGCACCCAAGAATATGTTTCAGTAAAAATCCACAACAGCTAAAAAGTTATTAAAATTACGAAGACAGATCAAAGCTTTATTTCTTTAATAAAACATAATTAAATTGAATAAACTTTATGGTTCCCTAGGGGAAATTTGTCATGGACCCAAGTGTGCAGTGCATAGCAGTAGTTGCCGTTAGATACAATAAATACACATAAAAAACAAATACCAGCTAAAAATGTACACATAGGCTAAATACAGATTCTTAAGAATAGTAATAATAATGATAATAAAAAACATATAATACTAGAAAAACAAGCAGAACACACTATTATTGCACACTTCCCATTTCTCCCTTACACATTACACATGTCAAATTTTGATGGAGGTGGGTATAAAGCAGTTTGAATTTTGGGATTCTGAACCTTCTGCCTTCTGGCAGGTATTCCTCATGAGGTATGTCTCATGAAGTATGTCTGACATACTGTAACATAAATTAGCTTAACGAGACTCTGGATTTGGTTTCACCGTAATGATATTCTTCATACTTGGTGTATTAAGGCCTCTATAGTATTTATATTACAAATAAGCCTAAAATTGAGTGTGCAATTAAGTTATCATGTGTTGTTGACCATTTTAAAGTAATTCACAGCCTGGAGCTTGCTAACACTCAGGAACCAGCACATCCCTAATATCATACCCTTACTTCACGTTCACATCTGTTGAGATAGAGAGAAGCAAAATAGAAATTGTGTTTCATACTTAAAATGGAAGATAAAAGTCAAGCTGACAATTAAAGACAACGGGTCACAGAAATTAAAAGGGCATGAATAGTAATTTCCAGCAAAATGCAGTGAGGATGTAACAGAAGGCATCTCTGACACAGATGGCTATAGTGCTGTAGTCTGTGTGGCATTGGTGTGTCTGATGATGGTCTTTTCATTACAAAAATGACCTTTCAGAAATGAGTCAGTCAGAGCAAGATTTATTTTATTCTGGTTCTACAACATTGCTGGTTTCCCCTAGAGTCAGTAACAGTTTGGTTTATATGTCCAATTGACCTGAGCATTCACTATGATATCCCCCATCAGAAGATAATTCTCAATTTCCTTACATCTGTTTTAAGATGAGCCGAAACTCTCAAAGCTCTCCTCTGAGAAAGTTTCTAGAAACTGGCATAAATTCAAGAGGGAGGAGAGTGTTTTTGTCTAATTGAGGAATAAAGTACAGGTTAACCCACTTTTTGTTAAGAGCATCAGTTAGATTTTTATCTCTCCTTGTGAGTGTTTGGAAAAATTATCTTGTCCTTACTGTGTGTCAACAGTGACTGTCTTTCTTTTGTGCATTGCTTGGATTTTAAACTGCGGTGACATGCACTTTTTTTTTTCCGAAGTATCCTTTTTCCTCATAGTATATCAAATATGACAACCAAATATTTTCAAATATCCTACCTGTGGTTGAATATTTATTTCATGTTTTTAGTCATAGATTTAATTGCTATCTGTTATTTTATTTTTTTTAATTAGGGCTATTGATCTCTTTGTATGTGTGTAGAATGATAAGAAATGCATTCTACTCAATTTTTCTTAGATTTAGGGTTGAGTCATGTTTAAACTGATGCAGGTTGGTCTGTGTTCTACTCACCCAATTTGAATTAATTAATTAAAACTAGAGGGTGTTAGCTTTCAAATAATGTATTGCACATGTACTTTGGGTTTACAGTTCTGAAGTTATTTACATTTCTATTAGGGTATGCAAAATTGGTGAGGCTTACCCAAAATGAGGTGGATGTTAAGAGGTGAAAAAAAATGGAGTTTTTTTACTCCATTTTTTTATTTTTATTTGTCCCTTTTGACAATTAGCACCTATAATTGATTATGTGCTGTTAGATAATAGCCCTGTTCAGCTTCTTTAATTACATAGCAAAAATAAGTCAGACTAAGCAGACCTCCATTAAACCAACTAAAAAAAAAATCATATTGATCATGTTTTGAGGCCGATATTCTTAGCAAAGAAAGGTATCAATAAATTAATTAATTTTGAAGATTTTAAATAAGTAAAATCATCTGCCAGTGAATTGCACTTAACAATTCTTGTTAAAAGTTTCTCAAAATATATATGCAAATGCTTGATTTGATTCTGTATAGTCTTGTCCAATTTCTATCAATTCTGATAAAAATTCACAAATCCTTTTTCAAAGAAAGAACAGAACTCATCTCCAACGATACCTTGCTCTCACTGCAGCTGCCACCAAAAGGAAGAAACCTGGATCTAGAGAGGTCCTTGAGGTCTGGTGTCCTGCAACTTTACAT
Source organism: Cyprinodon tularosa (assembly GCF_016077235.1). Lineage (NCBI taxonomy): Eukaryota > Metazoa > Chordata > Actinopteri > Cyprinodontiformes > Cyprinodontidae > Cyprinodon > Cyprinodon tularosa. The sequence continues at coordinate 99,498 of NW_024039599.1, forward strand.
TTCTGAATGACACAAGAAATTCTCAGAGTTCAATTAAGGATATTTGATTCTGGTGTGTTGAAATATAAATATAAAAGTTGCAGGACATTGGGCCTCATCAAAAGTTTGACAGCCCTGAATTACAAAGCGTTTTTTACAGTATTGTTAAACCATGGAGTTCATGATAAAACTGGATTTGAAAATTACAGTTGAAAAGATCAGTGCCTGTTATTCAAAGTAACTTTGATCTTGTAGCAATGTGCTAACCTCAGACTGAATAAAACACTGCATATGTTTTGTTGAATTAAACCCTTTCAAAAGCTATCTTAATGATATTTGACTTAGCAGATCATCCCTAAAATTCCAAAATTTCCATGAAGATTGGAAATCAGACTTTTTATTCACAAATCTCAATGACAAGTGCTTGTGTCTGATCTTTGGGTTCAGCATGGCTGTGGGGAAATGATGCAACGTGGAGCGCCATTTCACCAGGGTCCACGGCAACTTCACCCATGAGTTTCTCGCAGGAAGCACCTACTGCCAAAAGAAATAATGGAACTGAAGCTTGTGCTTCAAAAACAGAAGTCTTTGTTCACCAAGCCCACAAATTTGGCCACTGAGGCTTCATCTAAAGTTGCACACATACTGACGAACCACAAAAAGCCATTTACTGATGCTGCCATTGTAAAGGATTTTATGACTTTGGTTGCCGAAACACCAATTGTGGACCATATACAGTAAGTGTTTTAGAACATCTTATACCCCGTCCAAATCTGATGGAGGTATTTTTTCTCAGATAGCATACACAAAGGAGGAAACATGGTTAAGAATTAATAGTATTTATTCCAGCCATGTTAAACTAAATCATTGATACAAGGACAAATTGCAAATGAAGATCTCAGGCCCTTGCGTCTTCGGCAATTTCCAAGGGAAGACCCCCCCTGAAAAAGCAGAGAGTTTCTGCTGTCTTTCCCTTTTTATCTAAAAGTGAGTAAGCATGTCTCCGTTCTCAAAGCAACCTAGTCAGCATTCTTGGCCTTCTCACACACCCTGCAGCATTACCATATAAGATGATGCTGGACTCACTCTGGCAAACAGCAACAACTGGACACAGACATTCAGAGGCGCAAGTGGTTTTCTCTTCATGTGATGAATCACTGGACGTTGGATAGTTAAGTCATGGTAAGATAATGCAACACTTCCTATCTTTGCTGGGTGAAATTAAGACTTTTATGGAGAGAAGAGAAGATGATACAACTCTATTAATGGATGCAGAGTGACTTCTTGATCTCGCCTTTCTCACCGATGTGATGGATTAAATCAACCAACTGAACATGCAGTTTCAAGGCAAGGACAAGCATGTGTCTGAAATGATCAGTGCTCTCGGGGGATTAAGCACAAACTGATGTTGTACATTCAGCAAGTTAAAATATAAAGTGGCAACACTTTCCCTCAATGTGTAACATCTGTTAGAGTAGTCCTTTGAATGTTAATAAACATTCATGTGTCTACTGGCAAAGCTTGGGCAATGGTTTTCAGACAGATTCAGTGACTTTGAAAGGTGGCAGCCTTCTGTGACATTTATGGCAAATACATTCATGGATGAGGAAGTGAGGTTTCAGGTCAGATGGCTGAATTATTTTGCGTTGATCTTGTGGAAATTGAAATAGAAATTATTTATATTCAAACTAATGTGGATCTTAAGCAGAAGTCTGCAAATTTTTTGAGCTGTGTAGAGCCAAATTAATTTGAAAATCGTATTAAGTTGGCATTAAAAATGTGTGCCTTCTTTGGGTCTATTTACCTGTGTGAGTCAGCTTTTTCTGACGTGAATGTTCGCAAATCCAAGAACAGGAGAAGACTAACTGATGAACACTTGAATGAGTCTATCAGACGGAATTAGTTAGATGTCATTTTAATGATATTATTGTTTGTTTTCTTTGTTGTGATTTCAGATGATAACATGTGGATAACTTGTGAATCAACCATCACTTTAAAAAAAGCATGTTTTGTGAACATCCATCCATCCATTGTCCGTCATGCTTATCACTGCTGGGGGCACAGGTACATCATGCTTTCTGAAGTGCTACATAGCGTTTTATTTCATAGGGGAAAATAATTTAGCTATGTAAGTTCATTAAAGTAAAGGAAGATCGGTGTGATTCCCAAGTCCGCACGTCAACTGTCTTTGCAAAGATGGTAAAAAGACTACCATAAGAGCCTTCACAGCTCAATTGATTCATTCTGTTCTTACCTAGACAAAGATTTTACCTTAGACACGTGCAAAATACCTGTAATTCTCTGAATCAGAACAAGTTACAGACAGTCTAAGCAAACCAATGTTGAAAAATACTTGAATCTAAAGGAGTATGGGTCCTTTACCAAACATCCAATCCAAAAAAACTTAGCATCATGCTTAGACATTGTATAGCCTTGCAGGTGTGTGACAGCCTGAATTTCAAACTTTATATAAAATAAAATGAACACTGATCATTAAATAAATCGAGGAATAAAAATTAAATTAACTTTTCACATCACAGATATCTACAGTCCTACCCTATTGATAGTGAGGAAAACCCCTAAAATCATTTGAAGCCTGGCCAAGCTGGAGCTTAGAATACATATTCATTTTAGCCTTCTACGCAGATATTTATAAACTAGCTTTCTTTTTTCTGTAACATATGGGGCTCCACATGTTTCTCCAGCTGTATGGGGGAGCCACTTTGACAGTAGAGAAAACCACACACCTGTGTTCATGCTATATTTTAATTATCCGAACCACCTTAACCAGTGTTCAACTGAAACATTTACAGTTTTCACTGGTCCTTCTTAGCAGCCATTCTGTGTTTATAGGTAAATTATCAATTCAGTTTATTGATAATTCTCACATCATCTCAAGGCACTTTACAGTTCACCAGATCATCCAGTCAAATTGATTCAGTTTTCTATCTAAGGAAAACCAGTTGATTGCATCGACTCATTGACTCGAAAGCAATCCCTCACACTAAGCATGCTTGTTGTAGCGACAGTGGAGAGGACAAACTCCAATTTAACAGGAAGAAACCTCTAGCAGAACGAGGTTTAGTGTGAGCGGCCATCTGCTGAGGCTGACTGGGGTTCAAGGAGACATGAGCAGAGATACAAAAACCAACTGTAAAAGGCGGCCCCATCCAGGAAACACACAGCCAGGCAGACAAGCTCTGAATATACCAATGTCCTACACAACAACATTTGGGGTGAGTATTGGCATGGGTGTTATGCCAATAGTGTATTGTGACGATATGTGTCACAATACTTGGTTCGCAATATATTCTCAGGTTATTGCAATATCTCTATATATTGTGTTATATTACCCAATTATAATATTATATCGGCAAATCAATTATTCCCATGCCCCTATACAACAGTGTTTAGTGTTAGTGTTTTAGCCTCTAATGATATATCATTTACATGTAGTTAATCTTCCAAACCAGCATTAGGTTCCACGCTATGTACTAAGCACATTTTAGTTAATTCAGTTAATCTCCCAGTGAATAAAAGTCTTTAAAAGAGCAGCATTGATAGAATTAACAAATAAATTCCTTTTGAGCAACAAGAGCCAACATTTAAAGCTTCCTTAGGGTTGGGATTAGACAATGATTTTTTTCCAAAGGGTTTCAGAAGTCCAAAGAGTCCCCTGAAACCCAACAAAAAGCAGATGTGTTCTTGGCCTGATGCTTTGACATGTAGATCTAGTGGGCAAATCCAATTTGGTGGTAAGCAGGTGTGTAAAGCTGAGACAAGCTGTTATATAGTGTAGGTATCTTAAATGTGTGTGTTACCTGTGGGCAAGCCGCTGTTTTGTATATAGACTTCATGCTCACAGTTTTTTTTGTCTTGTTCATCTTTCTGCATACCTGCTTGCCAAACTTCCCTCATTCCTCTCCTTCTCCCTATGCACTCTCTATATTTCAGTGGTTTGTGTGTTTATTTTGGATCAAATCAATCTTCCTGTGTGTGATCCTTTACCCATGGGAGCTCATTTTCCTACCTCAAATTTTTTCTCCTTCAGTTATTTTTTTTTCTTCTCTTTTCTAAAGGAGGAACAAGGCCAAAAACAAGGCTGACTCAAAGCCTTCAATAATACATTTTCATCAAGTTCTACTTATTCACCTCAGAAAGGTGGCACATTTTCCATGTTTGTTTCAAAATGTTGTCTCGTTATAGAGATAAATATTTAAATATCGTTATAGAAATATATATTTAAATATTTCACATTTTAGTCTTTGGTTACCTAAAGGATGTTCCAGTAGTGTTTTAGTGTAGATAGTCATACAGACATCCATATAAGCAGTCTGCTTTCTTGCTCCATTTCTTGCATATCCATTAATGTTAAAACATGAAAGCCTTGACCAGAGCAGGACCCAGTATGAATATACACAGGACACTCTGTTGTTTCATTTATGAAGTCACCATCCATGAAATGATGATGGATGTTGTGGAGAAGTGTTGGTTTGTGTCAAAATTGAGAAGTTAGAAAGTCAGGACTTATCCTAATCTCTGTTTCTAAAACTCCCATGCACTTGTCTTCTACTTTATATCTGTGTTATTACTAATTTAAGATAAGAACTTCATCTAGTTCACAAAGCACTTCTGTTGTAGAAACACCCCTCAAAACTTTTAGCACTACATCTAACATGTATTCAGTCACATCTAACTTCAGGCAGCAGTTCATATTCTGTGCATAAAACTTATTTCATGACAAAAACACATGAAAAGTGATGAACATCAATAAAATTTGTCGAAAAAAATATTAAGTCACCGTAATTATAGATTTCTCTCCCAAACCATGTATGTTTATGTTGCAACCTAAATCTTTTCTTTCTTAAAAATGGCACAACTAAAACATTTAAGGCTAGTTCAAGACAATATTATGGCTACCTCTTCCCTCTCATGACACATCTGGCTTACTGGCTTAGAACAAAAGTCTTATACTATCTTATATATATTTTATACTATTTTATATAGATGGCTATAAAGCCATCAAACCCAACAAATATTACAGTTCTACTTTTTGAAGAATTGGATTGAATTATACCCCAACTGGATTTTAGTTGATTGTTGTTTTCATATTTCAGCTGGACAAGCTGCTTAGATTATTTTTTATTTATTTATCTTTTTTTTTTTTTTAACAGTGTCCTGTCTGGCAATGTGGTAATAAGAATAATTGTCTTGATGCCAAAAAGAGCCCAACAGATTTTACTTTCACAAGTGTAGCAGTATGGCAATTGCCATATTGCTACACTTGTTTCATGCACATAAATTGCTTTATTATAATTATGCAGGGAGTTTTACAGTTTATATGGACACTGCAATGTAAGTAGAGCAGAAAAACAGAAGAAGAAAAAGGAATAAAGAGAAAAAAAGAGAAAAGATGAAAGAAAGAGGAGATAGAAAGGAGACAATGACAAAACATTTTCAGTCTGCTTCATCACCTGTAACGAGATGAAAAAAGAACAGCACAACCGAAAGACATGGTACGAGATATAGAATAAATCAACACCTTGAAACTATCGCTAAAGTAATATTATTAAGTCTGACATGTACTCTGTGTTACCTGAAGATATGAATGCGGGGTTTCTGTTTGGAAGTAAATCTCTAAGTACCGGGAGCCAAGCACCTGTAATTGTTTGTGAGGGTGAACTTGTGCATGTAACGTTTATCCAAAGAACAAATGCTCAATAGTGGTTGTGGAGAGCTGGAGAGGCACACCCCCCAGAGCACTGAGTCCAGCGCCGGGAGACCCAAAGCCCCAGGCACCCAAAGGGACCCCAAGAGCGAAGGCACCAAGGAGGGGCCAGCCCCGGAAATCAGACCCCCACCAAGGGAGGAGGAGAGACAGCACCGAAGAAGCCCCGGTGCCCGGCCACCCTGAAGTAGGGCCGGGCACCGAACACCGGGCCCCCCACGGCACCGACCGAAACGCCCCAGCCCCACAGAGCACCGAAACACGCCCCGCCCCCCGGCACCAAGCCCCGGCGACTGGCCGCAACACCCAACACGACCGCAACACCCAGTAAAAAGGCGGCCCAGCCCACAGCCGGGGCCCACGCGCATCCGCCTGTAACCAGCGGAGAGGCCGCCAGGAATGAACCAGCAGCCCCCCGGGCATCCACCCCCAGACCCCGAGCTCCACCAGTGCACCGGTGAGCCCCGACACCAGCCAGCGGAGGGAGAGCAGGACGGGGGGAATGGGCTCCGCACTTAGCGGAGAATTGATGTATTTGGGAGAGGGTGCAGTTGAGACCCCAACCTGGGAGAGAAAAAAAAAACACTCACAAGCTGCTTAGATGAAATGCAGAACCAAAAATATATATATATGGTACCAAAGCTTTTCATTTACTCTCACACTGTGCATATAAAATAACATAAGAATGTTTATCAAGAGTTTGGCAGCAAAAGTTAAAAAAATAAAATAAAATTAACCCTATATATATATATATATATATATATATATATATATATATATATATATATATATATATATATATATATATATATATATATATATATATATATATATATATATATATATATATAACCCCATTGCTGGTATCTTATTATGTCATTTCTAGTATTGTTTTTTTAACCATTTTCAAGCTTGTAACCTGACACCTATATTGTTGATTATGTCACATAAAAGCTTCTGATTAATAGTCTACCATATTCAAATGGTGCAATCACCCAAAATTAACCTTCTCAAGAGACTACTCAAGACATCAAATCTCTTAATTCTCTGCTCTACACAATATATTTCTTAAAGGTATAGAGGACGATCTTTCATTTCATCTAAATGTGGATCATCTAAATGAGTGGTCCTACTAGTTGTCAATCATTCCAGGGATGTTTATATAAGGCGGTCCTATGTGCTCATCCCGGTTAGCTATCATTTTCTGCGCATGGGCACTTCCAGGCATATACATGTGTGGTGAGCTATGGTTTTCGACACTCATTGAAGCTCATCTTTTTCACCAGGATTCTTTGAAAATGGCCGAGGGTCATAAGAGAAAAAGTGTCTACGAAGTGTATGAGAAGAAAAGATAGGCTTCAGAAGAGGCAGATATATCCCTAAATGCTTTGTGCAGAGAGCTCACCTTGCAAAGTATTATGGGATTTGCTGTCACAGCAGCCTGCTGTCGGCATACACTGTTTCTACCAGACAGCGACAACTAATAAGAAAGAGGGAGCATGCACCGTGTGGTGGAGGAGAAGTTATGTGACCAACGAGAAGCGAAAAGTAGAGATCAACTGTCCAGAGGCTCGTTTAACTGTTTTTGCTATAAAATCCACAATACACGTAGTCTCCTTTCTATATAGTGATTGAGGAATTTAGGGGTTAGGGTGGCCGTTCGGACACAGTAAGCTTATTTGAGCTATGAGAATTGCAACTTTTAAACAGAGCATGCACGAGGAGAATGGGCTCACGTCTTTGTAAGAAATTCGCCAAAATCCTCCACAGTACCTTTAAACTATATTAGATACTGAAGATCTGAAGGTCTGATTCAATGGTGATGCTTAGGGTTACACAATAAATATACCATTTACCTTTAATCTCCTCTGCAGGTTTTCTCTATTCTGCTTCATTTATTAAAGGTTAAAAAAGTAATACATTGTCAACACACATTTATCAAATTACAGAAAGACTTTGTTTGCAATTGACAGAGTATTCCATAATGTTGCCATGTAAATAAAATACCCAGCCAAAAAAAATAAATAATCCTTTTTCATTTTATGTAACTTAAAGCAACAGAAGGGGGTGCTTTACCTATAACAGCCAAGTTTGTTGCAGCTAAAGGTCACTAGAAACACTGCCTTGTCGCAAAATTAAACAGTTAAACAATTAAACTTTAGAAGAAAAGTGAACCTTGACCATTAAACTACCACCAGCATGTTTGATGGGTATGATGGCATTTTACTCAAACTCTTAGTTGGTTTTATGTGTCTGGAATAACAGAAAGCAGACCCTCAAAAACAAAAGCTTCAATCACATCAGTCCAGATGAGATCTCCCAAATGTCTTGGGGATTTTTGAGCTGCTTTTTTGCTGCTTTTGGCATGCGGAAGGGATTTTATAGTTGTTGATGTGTTGGAACTTTCCCAAAGTTGCCCTTTTGCCAAATGGCAAAATCTTAAATTGTTAACCCTTTAAAGCCTGATCCAAGAATAAAACAAAACAGAAAATTACTTTTTTTTTTTGTTTGAATTCCGTATTTGCCCTTTTAACAAAATATTTAAAAAGAAAAAACAGAAATACATTTTTGATATTAATCATTTATTACTATGCGATAAGTCAAGATGTTTTTTTGTGTAGTCTTCTACTGGCTGTTATCAGGTATATCTGATTGTGTACAATAGGATTTTGAGCAAAGTTTTTACCATTATATTATGCAAAAGGTGTCAGATGCAAAACAATTCAAATACGATACATTTGGCATTATAGGGTTAAACTGTAAACACTGAGCTTATCTGTGGTCTGAAGTGATTTTATGATCTCTTGTTTACCCCCTGATGATGTTCTTTGAATAATAGAATGTTCTAACTCACAACCATCCACAAAAAGGCACCAGCTCAGTGTCCTGACTAGAGTAAAGCATCTGCCTAGGTTGTACTCTGTAATGTATGCACAGTTTTAAGCAGTGCTTTGATACCCAAAGAAAGGAAAATAATCACAGAGCTGTTGTGCAAGTGGGGGTTTAATTCAGGTGAGACTCACAGAAATAATGTCACAGCAGCAGCTTCTCTTACATGGTCTGACTACTCTAAGGCAGCGGTAGCTTTGCCTGTCTTGGCAACTCCTGGTGGCTCTTTGAGAGCAGAGGTGACAACGCCAGAACATGTAGAGCTGGAACTGCACAATTATGAGGACAGCTAATAGGCACAAGAGCAAGAGTCACATCCCAATGGGTCTGGAAGGACTTGACAATTGCTCTTTATATTGCATGTGAAAGAAATATCCTCATGGGGGATAATTCACTGGATCTGGGTCATTGTCTTCAGAGACTGTGGTCCCTGTTATAATGTGTTAATATCATTCCCTGAAAAAAACAAAAAAAGTAATTTCCTGAAGGGGAATTGTGTTTTCTCCCAACTCTTTGCTGGAGATTGAGAAAGTTACATTTCTCTTTTAATACAGGTATAAGTAGAACAGAAAAGTAAAGAAGAACAAATGTTAAATTATTATACAACTGTAATGTAGGATTTTACATGAGCAGCCTATGCATATAATAAAGAAAATAAGTATTTGAACATCATGCTATTTTACAAGTTGTCCCATTAGAAATCATGGAGGGGTCTAAAATTTTCATCGTAGGTGCATGTCCACTGTGAGAGACATAATCTAAACAAAAAAATTCCAGAAATCACAATGAATGTTTTTTTAACTATTTATTTGTGTGAATCTGCTGCAAATAATTATTTAAACACCTAAGAAAATCAATGTTAATATTTTAAACAGTAGCCTTTGTTTGCTATTATAGATGTCAAACATTTCTTTTAGTTTTTCACCAGGTTTGCAAACTGCAGGAGAGATTTAAGCCCACTCCTCCACACAGATCTTTTCTAGAACAGTCAGGCTTCTAGGCTGTCACTGAGAAACACAGAGTTAGAGATGACTCCAAAGATTTTCTATTAGGTTTAGATCTGGAGACTGGTAAGGCCATGGCAGAACCTTGATATCAAAGATGGGAGGAAGTTTCATACATGCAAGTCTCAAGTAGGTCCCAAGTATCAGCATCCAAGTCTCAAGCAAGTCCCGAGTCTTCTGGAAGGAGACTCAAGCAAGTTGAGTCCAAGCATAGGTTTTGTCAAGCAAGTCAGGTCAAGTCAAAAGTCAAGTCATAATTCTTTTTAAAATAAATTCCATTTCGAGAGTGAGATCATCTGTGGTAGTAGCACTAGACATCTTCCAGGCATGTGAGTAAAACTAGCAGAAGTTCAGCGGACAGGATGAATGAATGGTAGCCGGCACACGCGGATGACGTCATACACACTCCGCTTTGTTTTAAAAAAAATCTATATATAAAAAATATAACCGCGGATGTATGGGGGACAGTGATTTGCCTACATGTTATGAATGCCGGCGTACCATAAGGAACAAATTATGAACAGTTTAGTTTGCGCCTTCAACTCGTTGCCCAAAGGAAGACTAGGCAGATGTTACTTGGATATAATAAAACCGAATATGTTTGGAACAGCTCCAAATGACACAAACCTCATATGGGTGGGTAGAACATGATGTAGGCTAATAACCTAAAATCAAGGGGCCAATCTAAAAAAAAACGGTGTGCCCCTTTAAGATGGAAAACAAAAAACACTGTAATGATGCAAGTTGCAAGCAAGCATGCATATGCTTTTGCCACTTCTGCCAGACATAGATGTTTGTTTTCATGGAGTGGAATAAACATGGATAGTTGGGATAAATATACAATAAATCTTTTATAGATTTTGTTTGTTAAACTGTGGTCAGTGATATTTTTTCTTCTCAAGCAGTATTAACATTCAGTAGCCTCTTCAGGTTGTAAACATAATTTTCTTACAGCTAAATTTTTGCTCTACGTCATATTGCAATAATATACTTGAAAAATTTGATACGCTATATTTGTATTGCATTTCTGCACTTAATCTTGATACCAGTTATTTATATAAAGGAGTTTAAGACTAGACTGCCTAATGCCATCTTTAGATTTTCATTATTCTCTTTTTTTTTTATTGTTGGTTATCTTAAAAGGGATTGCACTTAGAGCCCGCAGTGAAACATCATCTGTATGAGCTCAAAAAAAGATTGTTGCCACATAAAAAAATCTGCAATAATTCTATGCAATCAAAAGGGTTACTAATCTGACAACATCTTCTAATAAACCTTTCTCCATTAAGTGCCTTGAGAAGTGATGCTCATATTTGTAACAAAATGTGTTTGTAAAGTTTCAGTCTATTTCTGTCGAAATAATAGCCTCTGTAAGATATTAATTACCCAATCTCAGGAACAGATTGACTTTTTATAAGATTCAGTTTCTATAGATTATTCTTTGTAACAAAAATATATATAGATACTTTTGTTCTTTTGAGTGTTAGAGAGGGTTTCTGTTATTTCTTTCAATTGTGATGGAAATTATCAAAATATGCTAAACTGTATACAATAATAAAGCCTAATTCTCAGTGATATACAATAAGAAAAGCAGGACGAAGTCTATTAGTATAATTGGCTTGTTTGACGATGACAATAAGATATTCACAGAGAAACATTGGAGAGAAAGAGTTTGTAAAAACAGCTTAGATAAAGCAACTAGAAATAGAAGGCAGTGGAGAGGAACAGTGATGATGATGAGGATGTGATAGTAGAGAGACTGGCGGTGACCATGGAGACACTGAGCTACATGGATGACTCATCTCCTCCCCAATAATGAGGGCCAGTATCTCTTACCTTTCAGATTGAAGGAACCACAGAAAATCAGACATGGGAAATAGGGAACTTAAACAGTACTTCTTGACCTGAAATTTAGTGACACTCATGATGATCTTGTCTAATCGGCTGCTTTACAGACCTATTTTTGTCAGAATGCTAAGAAGGGAATCTGAGAAGAAAATTACACCTCATCCAAACACACAGAAAAAACACAGCCCAGAGAGTAAAAACCAAAAAAAAGATTAAAAAAAGATCCTTCATTTTAATAACTTTTAACACTTTTAATTTAATAACATGAGTTAAAAGAATAATACTAGTTTTAGATTTCAAATGCACTAAGTGAATGTGTAAGAAGCATTTTTTTCAGTAAGGTTATTGTTAAAATCTCATGAAAAATCTGAATCGATGATTTAGGTTTTTTTTTATCTAGCAGATGAAAAAAAATTTTTTTTTATTTTATTTTTTTTAGCCCTTGCTAAGCAATAAAAGAGATTATTTGAGAAGTCCCACGAAAGTTTGGGTTACAGAGGTTTACCCATGTAGAGTCACTGTAACTCATAGATTCAAGAGGCTCGTATAAAGCAGTTACCTACATATTGACCATCAAATAAAAAATAAAAATAAACATGCCCACACAAAAAAAAAATAAAAACAATTTGTTGGTAATAATGAAACAGTACACTGCATGAAAAGTGGGATTTTCGTCAATATACGGCACTGTAGATTGTCGTGGAACTTCAGGTTAGCGGCAGTATACGGCAATTTGCAGGCTTCGACGAAAACTCCCGTAAATTGTCAGAAATTGACGTGGAATTTCTTAGGCAGTGTTCCCCCCATGCCTCCCCCCCATGGAATTCTAGGGGAGGCTTTAACATGTAAATGAACATGCTGTGAGCTATACAAATGCAAACCAGGGTTGCAGGGGGGGGGGGGGTAAAACCCCCCCCTGCAACCCTGGGTAAGAAAATCTCTGATACAAAGAGATCAGGTATAGCCTCTTACATTTTAGCTTGAATTGATTTATTTAATTAAAGTATAGAGACCAAAACAGATCTTTAGCTGACAGAGCAATACATTTAGAGCAGTAATTTTTTTTTTTTTTTTTTTGCATTTAAGATAAAAAATAAAATGTTGTCTGTCAATATGCTCAATTCACAATTACTTAAGTGGAAAAGTTTCAAGAAATGATTCTGAGATGATTCACTTTATAACATGGCGCATTATCCTGTTGGAAGTAGCCATCAGAAGATTGGTACACTGTGGTCATAAGGACATAGGTCAGCATGCTAAATTGGTTTTAAGTGGCCCAAAGTGTGGCAATAAATATCCCCCAAATAGATGGTAGAAATAGATCAGGCTCAGTATAGCCTAATTATAGATTCTTACATTTTAGCTTGAATTGATTTATTTAATTAAAGTACGCTAGATTACTGTGTATGCAAATGTTATGTAAAAAAAATACACAAAATAATTTACTTCAAAAATTAGTTTTAATCAGAATCAGTTGGCTGTAATGGTTAATTTTTTTTTTTAGATTTCCACTTTTTTTTTTTTTTGTTATTGAATATATAAGAAAACAATAACAATCTCAAGTAACAAGTCAATAACAAATATTTCAATACAAGAAGAAATATCACAACTCCTGCTTTTGAAAAATAAAATTGAATGCACAGGCTGGAACAAAGTATAAAATAAAATAAAATAAATAAAAATAAATAAAATAATAATAGTATTTAAAGTAAATTAATCAGTGGGGACTACCAACTGAAATTCTTCAATTAACTCAAACAATTTAATTGCATTTAAATTCTGCATCTTTCTCAGACATCTTTTGAAAAGGGAAAGTTCATTTTTGAGAGCAGAGATTGGGAGGGAGCATTTTGCATAGCGACATTTATGGATATAATACTTTGTTACAATTATTAGAATATTGATTAAAAATTCCAAATTTTTTTTTCTTTAATGGATAAACCGAATTGAATGTTTTGCCAGGAAATAAAATCTAAATTTATTGTTTTAGTTTTTGGGAATATATACAAACTATGCTCTAATTTCTAGATACCGATCTGTTTTTACTATAATTTAATTTGACAAACCGGGTCTTCTCTACATTCTTTTTTCTGTTTGGTGCGATTGCAATAGCGGGTCTTGATCTGGACGGACCGGAGGGGAGCAAAAAATAGCTCAGCTCCGTATTTTGACGGTGAAGGACGGAGAAGACGTACGTGGGCGGTGACGAGCGGAGGATGTGGAACAGCTCTCATTGATTTACATGACAGACAAGTAATACAGATAGTAGGATGGACATTTTATTAGAAATAAATCATACACTGTTCAGAATACGAAACATGGGGCTGATAGTTACATTTGTGTGGGTTCCAGCACATATTGGGGTGGAAGGAAACGAGAGGGCAGATAAAATGGCAAAAAGGGCAATTAAACATTCTATTAGTTTTATAGTTAAAATAAGTAAATCAGAAGGAAAGAGTATTATTAAAGAGAAACTTATGGAAATTTGGCAAAAAAGGTGGGATGAAGATAAAACAGGAAGATGGTTTTATAAAATTCAGAAGATGGTAGGAGAAAGAAGAAATGGAAGAAGAAATAGAAAGGATGAAAGAGTGATAACAAGGTTAAGATTTGGTCATACAGGACTTAATCATACACTTTTTAAAATACAAAAACATAAAACGGGCAAATGTGATTTCTGTGATAAATATGAAACCATAGAACATGTTATATTAGAATGTCATAAATATGAAAAAGAGAGAAGATATATGAGAAGAGAGTTTGAAGACATTAAGGAGAAGGTTAATTTATTAGATATACTGAGGAAAAATTTAGGGAGTAAACACATACAAATAATTATTCGATTTCTAAAGAAAACGAAATTATTCCATAGAATTTAATTATAGTAAGTGTGTTTGTGAGTGAAGGAATGATATACAAAGCTGTGCACAAATATGTTTATATTTTTAAGTGTGAATGTGTGAATGTATGTTTAGAAGAAGTTAGGGTAGAATGTATCAGGATCAATATTTAAACCATCACGAACCACACTCCATACCAGTAAGTGGCGGTAATGCTACTAACAGTTTGTTGCCAACCGCCATAAAACTCGACAAGAAGAAGAAGAAGACAGACAAGTACTCCGTACGTGAGCGGGGCGGAGCGCTGACGGAGTATGTGGAATCTGGGGGTAAAGGAGGACAAATACACGTCCGGCTGGGTGCAGCGCCGGACGCCGGACAGTGCAATGAAAATCCGGACTGTCCGCCCTAAAGCCGCACATCTGGCCACCCTATCTGCAGTCGAGCAACTTTGCGGGATATACGAACTCGAGGAAGAGAAGACGGGTGCACAACGCCAAGCTAGCGGTAAATATATGTTCGATTACTGGTAGCTATGCTAAAAGCAGCCTAGCTTAGCTAGGCAAGCTAAAGACAGCCTAGCCTAGCTAGGTAAGCTAAAAGCAGCCTAGCCTAAAGCTTTACTAAAGTGTATTTTTTGTGATTCACAGGAAGCATTATGCCGTCTTAACAACTCGGAGACTAATTGCAGGCGCTATGAACCGGCAGGGGTAAGGTTTAAAGAATATGCTTTCATTCTGCGGTAAAAGGACATGGATACGGATGGATACCGACCATAGCTGTACTTTTTTTTTTTTCCACAGACTACAGTCGCCTCACAATGAGGCGGTGACCTCTTATTTGCTCGGATTTGCACGATGTTGATAAAGACGACATTGTGTGTAAGTGACTTGTTTTAATGTTTTCTCCTTCCTTGTTACTGTGACTTGCGTTTGATTTTTTTTATTTTTTTATTCATACCATTCTCATTTAATTGTTTTCCAGCTGCCTGTAAGACGTATTATGAGACGGTATGCAGGGGCTTCAGATACACGCTGCTAGCCAGCACGCTGCGTGCGGAGGCCGCCAGGCTATCTGCTCGGAGTCGGGCCAGACGAAAGAGGGTAAGACTTTATTTGGTGACTATTTTTCGGGTGCATTGATAGATGTGTTGTGTCCATATGCAGTGCGCTGATTCATGTTTTTTTTTTTTTCAGCTGCTGAAGGCGAGGCAGAGTGTGCTGGCAGATGAGGAAGTGGAACTCTGTAAGTCCGCCACCGTCGACCTCATGTCCGACGAAGAAGATGGCGTCGTCGGCGGTGTCTCTGGATGGATTGTACGGTCGCCGCCATTTCGTAGGCCGGATCTCACTGAACTCTGTGTTAAGCTGCAGTCCCGGTTAGAAGCGATGTCGAAGTACAAGGCCACGCACAGTAGGCGTCTGCACATCGGACCTGCCTCGGAGGGAATGCTGCCTGTTACCTCCAACCCCGAGGAAGCAAACGGACCGTTCACGGAGTTGTAATTTTTAGATACGCATGTGTTTGGATACGCGTTGTATATAGTTGTGTGTGTTTTAATAAAGCTCTTTCTTTGCATAAACAGCTTCCTGGCAAATGTTCATTTCCTGTATAAATTCATTCATGTCCTTGATGGTAGCATAATAATTGTGTAGTAGTGTAGGATAACATAAATACACACCATATGAATGAATAAATATATGAATGAATAAATATATGAATATATATATATATGAATGAATAAATATATATATGAATAAATATATATATGTAAATATATATATATGCCAACCAATCACGAGCGACTTCACTTGTTTAAAAACAAGTGGCTCCGTCCAATACTCAGTAAGAAAATTAAAGCCTGGCGTGGCCACGTGTGGTTTTGCTGCCAATCACGAGCGATTTCATTTGTTTGAGAATAGTGGTTTCAGCCAATACTGAGTAGTTTATTCAAGCCAGACCTGGCCAGCCGCGCGGGTTTGCTGCATTCATATGCTAATTAGGGCCATTAGTACAGCTGATCGCTCTCCACCTACGTCACTGTCCGTTTCCGACAATTTGTGGCACGACAAACGCGGACAAGCACGGGTTGCAAATTGTCGGAAACTGACGAAAATCAGGCAGATCTGCGGGAGTTTACGGGGGTTTACGGGGACGAAAATCTCACTTTTCATGCAGTGGTAGATCTGATAACTACTTTCCCCAACACTGAGGGAACAGCATCATTAGCAAGCAACTGAGGTTCTCTGACATCAAGGCTATCCTGGCACGTTAAAGGGGACACGAAACACTCAACCAAACTAACGTTATTCATGACATTGTGTCTTACTATTATCAAAAACTATATTAGAAATGTGAAAACATAAAAGCATTAAAAAAAACAAAGCCATGTTTATGATTTTTTGATAAGGGCGCCACCATGTTGCATTGCCTCAGACGGTGACGTTACAGGAATGCTCAAGGCTAGCTGTAGCAATTGCATTGGATATACCGGCAACAAATTACATCCATAAAACATTTAAATAATTTGTTTGATGGAAGACGAAGTTGGAATCACACTGAAGTGTCTAAATCACATTTCTTATGGTTTGGAGCCCATTCACCGTGTGATTCTAGTCGTAGGAAGGAGAAAAGACTCAGTTTTGAAGCCGGGGTTCTGACTATCCCATCTACCTCACAGAAGAACATCGGTTCTGGAGATTATTTAAAGCAGTTGATTTCTGAGTCTGGCAAGCTAGCGGTCCATTGGATAGCTAGCTAAAGCCTGAAGTGGCTCATAGTGTTTTTAATTTCACAGCCTATGAGTTGAGCTCTACTGACCACCCAACACACTCTGACAGTGGGTCAGCGCCGAAAATCAGCCCTAATAATTGGGTGTAAACATGCCAAGCAGGCAGAGCAGAGACACAAACAGTTATGTTGGCGGGTATTAAATAATCAACTATGCCCCTACCTCAAAAACGAATGTCCACCACTAGAGCTTATTTCTCCAACTTTATCCCTATTTAAGCCACTTAATAACACACATTTTTATAACTCAAGCAGCAGTCATTAGGATATTTCAGCTGCAGAGGGTCCCTTAGCAACTGGCTCGCACAGTTTCTTTTTCTATGTCTGCTTCTGTGTCCTTGAATCCCAGCCTGGTTCTGCTGGAGGCTTCTGCCTTTTAAAAGGGAGTTTCCTCTCCACTGTCACTACAAGCCCACTTGGTGTGAGGGATTGCCTTCGAGTCAATTAGTCAAGCAATCAACTGCTTTTCCTTAGGTAGAAAAAAAAGTACCTTGAGATAACGTGTTGTGAATTGCCGCTATATAAATAAACTGAAGTGAATTGATCTTTCTCCTATATTTGGTCCATGTTCGTACCAGAAACAGGATGAGCCGGGGCCAGCTGTGCCCTGGTCTGGAGTTAAGTAACCACAGCCACCCAGTACATTGCCGGTGCTAGCTTAGGAGCTGAGTTCAAGAGCACAGCAGTAGATCGGAGAAGGGTAGCTTCAGTCTAACAGAACATTGAACATTGAAAAGATGTTGTTCCTGGCTTGGGTTTGCTACAGAAGCTAACTGCGAAGGATTGAAGCAGGATGGATCAAGATCAGCTAAGTCTGCCGGGCAGTGCTGAAGGCAGGGGAGAGGGCTGCAGCAGACCATGAGTAGGACAGCTGTGCAATGGAGAAGCCAGTCAGGAAGAGGTAGCAGCTGGTTGAGGCTAGCGTAGTGACCGGACATCCCTGATTTCCAGGGAAAGTCCCTGTTTTGGATCACCTAAAGCTGTCCCCGCAAATGTCCCCGATTTTACCGTTTAAGGAATGAGAGGGTAAATGGTGTGTGTAGACTGCTATTACGGTAGAAAGAATGCATGAGCATGCTGTGCACAGAAAGAGCTGTTAGATATTGAATTGTCTCTGTAAAGTGTCTTGAGATTACATATATTGTAAATGAATAAAGTGACTTGAATTGAAGTAGCTTGCTGGCAGCTGTTAACATATAGGCAAGGAGTAGAGACTGACATTTTTTCGGGAAACCCACGGGTCACGGGATTACCGTGGGATTCCCGTGGGATGGGTGTCAGTATTAGTAACGATCACGTGATTGGGACGGTACAGTATTAAACATTAACGGGAGCAGACGGGAGCAGGAGAAAACCAATAGTAACTAAAAAAAAAAACTAGTATCAATGCCAAAAAAATAAAATAAAATAGAATAATATCCAGTACTGGCGCCGCCATTTTGTAGTTTTTTTCCTTAAAGCCTACACTATAATGCGAGTCAAAAAAACGACACGACCCAAAAACCAACAGTGCTTCCACTCTGAGTTTTTAACCCGCACTCAAAAACAACAAGAATGGGAGTGGTGCAGGAGCGGGAGTCATTCTGAATGGGAGTGGGAGTAATTTCACCAGGAGTGGGACGGGACAGGATTTAGATTTCTACTCTGGCCCAGGATCGGGACGGGACACAATTTTTTTCTGTGGGAGTGGGACGGGACAGGAGTGAAAATCCACTCCCGTGTCATTCTCTAGCGAGGAGCAGAGTGCACCACTTTTAAAACAGCCGAGGAAGTTTGTTATCACAACCAATTACAGCTGCCCTGTGTTATGGTAATAGTGTTAATTGATTAATTTGAATTGGGTTAATCATTGTGATAAAAAAAGGGATTTGATGTGTTTTGTGTAACTAAAGATGAGGACGGGAAATGTAACAGAAACCAACGTAATCACCAAAAAGTAAGACTGACCATTGGCTGCAGCTGGCATGAGTAAATAGACTCAGATAAAATTAAACAGAATGATAATCTGGTACAGTGATAGAATGATGGGTTCACATAAAGAAACATGGGTTCACACTGTTTTTAGAACTGACTGTTGACCTTTAGTTCATATCTTGATGGTTAGATATATTGTAAGTAGTGTTATAAGTTGTGTTGCTGTTTTATGGTTGTGATTTATGAGCATAGACTTTCAGGCTTAGGTCTTATTATCTACCACTCAGTTTGGATATATGAAAGTTACTCATAAAACAAAATCAGATAAGATTATTTAAGGATTTGTGGATTTAATTCTTGAATCAGGGCAGCAATGGGAAATGTTTTCACTATGTTGCTCAGCTGGATGCTCTCAGATGGTCTTGGTGGTGCAACCCCGTTGACACTGGCACAGGGATATTTTGTGCTGCCGTCTAACTGGATCTAAGTGTGGGTTACTCTATATTTTACAGCAGTGATGGAATGTGGCTCAGGCAATCACATTTAAGAATAGGAAACCCCAATTTTATTTATAAGGAATGGTGGTACTTTGAATGTTGTGTTAAAAATATTTAGAAAGAAGCCTGTTAGCTTTAGCAGTTTACACATGTAGTCTATATTTTGGGATTTTTAAAAACTATAAAAATGACATAGAACCTTCTCTCTGTAAGAAACCAAAGCAAAACATGGTATTTTATATTACTTAGAATCAATTCAACCTCTACCAGTTACTGTCTAAGACTTTGAAGCTTTGTACTTCTTTATCCCAGCTTATGGTATTGTTCTGTTACAATTTTTTTTGTAAATGTTTCCATGATTACGACTACTGTTGCGGCATAGCTGTTAAAACAGTTTCTACCTAAACTTGCTTTCCCTTTCTTTTATTATCTGTATTACCCACTTTGGCTTAAGCAGTCAGTGCCTTTAATATGTAGTTTAAACTGCCCTTATATAAATGGTCCCTAAAGATGTGCTCTCATTAATGTATTAGAATTAAAATCTTACTATTCATATTAACATTCAGTACCGTATTCCATTGCTCTTTGCAGCAGTGTGGTTTCCACAAATATAAATGACTATACTCTGTCATATTTAGCAACGATTTAGTGTGTGTGTTTGATTGACTCATAACCTTAATCAGGGCTTGATCAGGGTGTAATTAGCTTTTCATAGCCACTGATGTGCAGCAAGTCTATTAAAGTCACCTCCTAGTGTCAGGGCTAAGACAAATGGACCCAGAATTCAGGCAGACAGAACAGAATTTTTTGATGATGAAACTCTTTATTGAAATTTCTATTTCAATTCAGTTTATTTATATAGCGCAGATTCTCAACATCTCATCCCAAGGCACTTTACAATTCAACCGGATCATGCAGTCAAATTGATTCAAAGTTTTCTATCAAAGGAAAACCAGTTGATTGCATCAACCCATTGACTGGAAGACAATTCCTCACACTAAGCATGCTTGTAGCGACAGTGGAGACGAAAAACTCTTTTAATAGGAAGAAACCTCCAGCAGAACCAGACTCAGTGTGAACGGTCATCTGCCAAGGCCAACTGGGGTTCAAGGAGACAAAGGTAGACATGGAAAAGAAGCAGAGTTACAAAAGGCAACTGTAAACCAGCTCCAAAGGTGGCCCCCTCCAGGAAACACAGAGCCAGGAAGAGGTGCTCCGAGCCAGCTCCTGTCAAAAGACGAAGAGAGTAGATCCAGCAAGTCGCAGTCAGAGAAACAGGGCTACTCTGAAAAACAGGCCGCTCTCAAACATCTATAAAAAAAAGGTGTTTATGGCAGCAGCACAGTCGATATTTCTCTTTAGGGTATTGTCACTGCCACCCAAGAAAAGACAAGGCCAGATGAAGCTACTATGAAAAAAGCAGAGAGAGCATAGTGTTAGAGATTGAACTAACAAATTCTGCAGAGTGGACGAATAGAGACAAAATGAAGCAGAATGATGAAAAAGGGGTCCCTATGTCCACCAGCGATCTAAATCTATAGCAGCATAACTATAAAGATAGCTCAGGATAACCAGAGCCACTCTAACTATAAGTTTTATCAAAAAAGTAAAATTTTAAGCCTACCCTTTAAAGCAAACAGGCTCTCTGCATCACATACTAAAACTGCTAGTTGGTTGCAAAGGAGAGGAGCCTAATAATTAAAAGATTTGCCTTCTATTCTATTCTATGCTCACACTGAGCCTGGTTCTGCTCGAGTTTTCTTCCTGTTAAAAGGTGTTTTTCCTCTCCACTGCCGCTACAAGCATTCTTAGTGTGAGGGATTGCGTCTGAGTCAATGAGTCGATGCAATTAACTGGTTTTCCTCAGAAAGAAAACTTTAAATCAATTTGACTTTATGATCTGGTGAACTGTAAAGTGCCTTGAGATGAAATGTGTTGTAAATTGGCCCTATATAAATAAACTGAATTGAACTGAAAATTGAATAGGAACCACTAGTAGCCTGCAGATTGAAAGCAAAGTGCTCTGTTAGGAACATAAGCAACATTCATATCTCTGATATAAGATGGAGCTTGGCTATTTAAGGATTTATATGTGAGAAGGAGGATTTTAACTTCTATTTTTGATTTAAAAGGAAGCCAAAGAACTCTAGGAGAGATATGATCTCAGTTTTTAATTTTCATCAGAACTCTGGCTGCAGCATTTCGTATCAGTTGAAGGCCATTCATGTCATTCCCCTTTAGCTGGAACACACCCTTCAGTTTCCCTTCTTATTAAGAAGAACCAGCATCCCAGTTTCCCAATCCAAGGAAACTGTCTCCAACCAACACGCCATTTTGAAGTGGTGGGTGAGCCCTGGCAACATAACTTCCAAAAGCAGAAGGAGTTATGGCTCTGGTCAGCTGGTCCCTCAATGCAATTGATCAGGTTTTCTTAACTGTAAGCTTAAGGGGCTTAAGGGTAGCCTCCTGTCCAGACAAGACTTTTTTTTTTCTTGATACACAAAGGATTCCTGGCAGCACTGGAAGATTATGTATCTGGTGATGTCAGTCAAGCATTTAGAAGATGTGTACATGATTGAATTTTTGAGCAATTATTTTTGTTGCAAGATAATCCATGCACATCTTTGAGGGGCAAATAACTTCCATTTCTCCTGGATATTACCGTATTTTCACGACCATAAGGCGCACCGGACTAAAAGGCGCACTCTCAGTTATGTGTCCCATTTCTGTATTTAACACACACATAAGGCGCACCGGACTATAGGGCGCGTTTTTTATATACAGGTACATGTCCTCTACTACCTTTAAATACCTCTACTGCGTATTTAAAAATACAGCGGGGACAAAAATGAGTATGATTGTGCTTTATTCATGCATTTATTACAAAGTATTAATCAAACCTGGCAGCTGGCCGTGAGACAGACACATCGCAGATGACACAGCGCTGTGGTCACTCCTAAATTAACTTAAAATCCTGAAACCTGCCGACAGAATATGTTCGCTTTTATTACCGGTATCCTGGTGCCTGCAGTTTCAATTATTTAGATGAAAAACACCTGCCAGCTGCCAAGGTGAACGAAAGGATTTCTACTGTCGGTGCACCGCTGGTATGTGGGGGTCTGAGCGCCTCCGACAGAAATAGATAATCTGGATGAACTGACTGCAATTATTACGTTTTCAGGTGGCCTTTCTCACTTAAAAACATATTAAAACTACTTTATTCCCACTGATCACAGCAAATATAGCTGCAAGATTTAGATTATTTAGATGAAAAAACACCTGCCAGTCACCGCGCTGAAGAGGAGGAGACGCGCCCAGAGGCTGCTGCTGAATTAAGTTTTCAGGTAGAAAAATACAGCGGGAGCAAAACTGAGTATGATTGTGCTTTATTCATGTAGGCTATTTATTACAAAGTATTAATCAAACCCATCAAAGTCATCATCCTCTGTTTCTGAATTAAACAGCTGCGCTAAATCAGACATGCCAGTTTCCCCATCTGCGCTGTCAGTCACTTTCCGTGCAGCGCGGCTCCTCAGAAATAATGCCGGCTTTTGCAAAAGCTTGAAGAACAGAGCCAGCAGACACGTTAGTCCAAGCATCTACAATCCATCCGCAAACTGTGGCCTAACTTGCCCGGCGCTGCCTTCCCATTATCCTGAAACTGTGGTCTCCGTCTGTCATCCATCGCTCCCACGCCGCTCGCAGCCTTACTGTGAACGGCCGCTCCACACCGATGTCGAGCGGTTGAAGTTCCTTTGTCAGACCCCCCGGGATAACGGCGAGCACAGCGTTCATTGATTCACCTTTTTTTTCACATCGGCTGTGAGATGGGCACGCAGCGATGGTGATGCGTGGAAAAAAGCACCCGGTCTCCTCACATACACCTGCCTCAGCCACGCTTTCATCATCTCCTCTTTCAACAGAGCGCTGTGTCTGTCTAGCTTTCAGCTCCCAGATCAGTTTCTCTGATTGGTTGATGCGGCGCGTCCAGCAGCAAAACTTAAAATTTTCCATCTGGAGCAGCAGCAGCGCGTTGGCGGTGCGTCAGATGCTTAAACGATCCCGGCGTGCTGCACCTGCGGCTCAAAACGTGCTGCAGGACCTTTTGCTGCACCTATACGCGCGTCAACCATTGACTTTGCATGTAAACTCGCTGCTTCTGCTGCACCTGCTGGGTCCGGTTCACACCGATGTCGAGCGGTTGAACAGCGAGCACAGGGTTAATTTGTTTCCCCATGTTTTTCACATCAGCTGTGAGATGGGCACGCATGGAGTTACAGATTAATGGTGATGAGTGGGAAAAAAACACCTGGTCTCCTTACATTCAGCCACTCTTTCATCATCTCCTCAATGGTCTCAAAAGTCGCAGTTACAACACACATAAGGCGCACCGCACCATAGGGCGCACCGCACATTTTGAGGGGAAAAAAAGACGTTTAAGTGCGCCTTATAGTCGTGAAAATACGGTATGTAAACGTGGTGCTCTACTCCCTCTGTACCTTCCTTGAGGAAATCTCTGAATGTGGCTTGTTGATGAATACTACTACTTAATATCAAGAACAATGGCCTCTAGGGCAGTTCTTCATGAACCAATCCTCTGCAATATGTTGGTTTGTATCTGTATCTGTGTTGCTCCTCTGAGGTTTTTTGCAGTCTCAACTGTGTCCTGCAAGGGTATTGGGTAGAATGTGATTTTTTTTTTTACCTTCTTTTTACCGATTGTGATTATTTCCTCTTGTTTTTTTCTTAACTAATGTAAGGGCAGCACCTGTAAAAATAGAAAGGCTGTGGACAGCGTGTCACTCTATGTCCAATGTCTTTGTATTGTGTTGATGGGTTGTACTGAAACTCAATCTCGCCCTACTGGAGTGCAAAGTCCAGGCAGAATTGACAAATAAAGCTATTCTGATTCTAAATCTGATTCCACAGATGGGGTGTTCCATACTAAAGATATTTTGTTCTTATTTTTCTGCACCTTCTCTGTAGATTACAAATGGCCTCTCCCCTTTGACCTTTGTCCTATCTGGATCTACCTGGATGTGCTGTTTTCCACAGCATCCATCATGCATCTCTGCGCCATTTCACTGGATCGATACATCGCCATAAGAAACCCGATCCACCACAGCCGTTTCAATTCTCACACTAAGGCTCGAATTAAGATCATGGCTGTGTGGACCATTTCAGTGGGTGAGTAGACTCAGAAATCAACAAAATAATAAAAATAGAAAATTTGTTTCTCAGCTATCTAAAAATCTAATCAAGACATAAAACATAGTAAGATATAAATCTTTTTTTATGAGAAGTTTCAGTTGCTCAAGTTTCAGAGCCAGTTTAATCAGTAAATATTCATGAGGAGAAAAAAAACAGACTTAAGGTGCCAAGATCATATGTAATGATCTTAAGTCTGGCTTTTGTTGCTCTCCTCTGCTTTGCTCTGCCCTCTGCTCAGCTCTCATCTCATCCACCTGCACCTGCTGCTATTTAAGCCTCTGGATCCCAGCGTTTTGTGCCAGCTTATTCCACCTTTCTAGGAAGACTACCTTTAGCATTTCCTTTGTTTGGTTCTGCCTCCTCCTGATCTGTTTAATGTCCACGGACCACGGAGTTTTTCAACCGCCCCGTTTGCTTTGTTTGCCTGTTCTGTTTGATCTGGACTGATAACTGTATTCTGCCTGCCAAGCCGTGGCCAGCGTCTTCTGGCCACGGCTTGGATTACCCTCATGGATCTAGCGGCTCCATGGGTACTCTGGTTGCTGAAGGACACTGCTTCTGTTTTCTCCTGGATCTTTTGTGCAGTTCCGCTGCTCTGGATGACACTCCTTATGGGCAGAGACTGAACTTTGCCAGGTTGGTGGCTTTCATACTAATTATCATCCATCAGTTGAGTTTTGAAGTCACTGACCTGACCCTTTTATGACTGAGTTTCCAGTGAGCCCGACACAACAGATAAGCAGCCGCACGCTTTATGAATAAACTCTTTTTTGAATATACCACTGTCTATCTCGCCTGAATTCTTGGTCCTATGTTCTGAGCGTGAACACAATAAAGGCAAAAGTAACCAATAAGTTGTCGTAAACCTTTCATCTTAAGAGAGTATATAAATGTTTTGTATGCATTCAACATCTGTATTCAACACGTACTAAAGATGTTCAAACATCTTTTTCACTTACCTCAAATGATCACCAAGTCGAAGCGCAGTTATACCGGAAAGTTATACTGTATTACCTCAAGTGAAATATTTTCCTTGTTGGCACAACCAAAGTATACCCTGTAACGCAATTAAGTTCAGTATAATTTTCAAGTCATCTTTTAAGGAATAAGAAAATATAATATTTATTTGATCCTTGCCTGCCAATAGAGGGTGCTCCTGCTGCTGTTGGAGAGAAATATCATGTTTAATTCCTGTTTTGACTACTGAGCAGTGCTGTTGCTGTGCAGACTATCTCCATCTAAAATAAATTCTTTTTTTCTGTGACATCTCTGTATCTAAATAGCTCTAAATGTCCAGAACCACTTTGAAAACATAGCGCCTTCTGCTGCACTTCTCTACTTGTCAGTTTCACACGGGCCGTTTCTCAATTCACTAGAACGCGAGTACGGACTGGTGTTCTCGCCAAGTAGGATCTTGAGAAGAACACAGGAAAGTCTGGACTTGGAGATTACGGGAGCAGGCAGCATAAATATGGGTCAATTGGAACAGAAGCGTAGTTGTGATGTCATCACACGCTCAGCTCTTCTAGAGCTGCATTTCACTTAATGTTATTAATAGTCTCTAGATAATAATAAGTTCTGACTTTTCTAATTTGGCTGGGGAATAATATTTAACACAGTCAGATAAACACAAATTTAATTAACATTTTGCCAAATAAAACAAAAAAGGGCTGCTGCAGACGGGCTGCAGTTAGCCCTGGCTGCTGTTAGATTTGGAGCTCCACTGGTTGCCGCGGTCCTCTCAACTTTGGAAATCTGTTTTTTAATTACGCATTCAATCAGTAAATGGACCATAGAGCGATGCTTTAAAGTATAATATTCTCGCCTCAAATGATCTTAAAACGTACTTGAACAACAGCAACAGAAAAGAGAACTTTTAACATTCAATGGAGCGCTCCATTGAAAGCTGCTGCTGCCGCCGTGCATGCTGGAACAGCTGTCAATCTCAAGAATGGACAAGTCTGCTCTGATGCATACTCAATAAAGAGGGCAGGGCGAGAAAAACATCCGGGGATTTGGTACGTTCTCGGTCAGGCGTTCTCTGCAATTGGAACAGTGCTCGGGCTTAGGCTAATGACGTGTCACAAGCACACAAGAACGCTCAAGAACGCATATTTAGAAACGGCCATGGTTTTATTTATATAAGGAGTAGCTAGCCTAACTTAGCATCGCTATGGCCTCTCTTTCTCTCTCCATTGACTCTTTTCCAACTCTTACTTCTTCCTCTCCTCTGTCCTGCTCTCTGTGTCAGATGTTCAGTTATTGCTCTGCCTCCTTTAGTGATAATGGCATGTGTAATAAGTGTAGTATTTTTTTAGCTTTGGAGGCGAGGGTGTAAGAGCTAGAATCCAGGCTTCAGGCTGTTGAACATCCAGGAGTTAAAGTAGGCCCCCCACATAGCTGTCCTCCAAAAGTGCCTGAGCAGCCTGGCGATTGAGTAACAGTACGCAGAAAACGTAGTCATGGATCTCTGCCCACTGGTCACCACTGACCCGTTCACGTTTCTAATTGATTTTCCCCACTCAGTGACGCACCAGAGTGGGCTATTCAGGGGGTTCGTCACTGAGTGGGGTAAATCGATTAGAAACGTGAACGAGTTGGTGGTGACCAGTGGATCTCTGCCCAATGGTCACCACCAACCCTTGCACGTTTCTAAGCGGTTTTCCCCACTCAGTGACACACCCACTGACAAGCCCACTCTGGTCATTGGCAGCTTCATAGTCAGAAACGTGGCATTTGAGACAGCAGGGAACATAGTCAAATGTTTGCCGGGGGCCAGAACAGGCGACATCAAATCCTACCTGAAACTGCTGTTTAGGATAAGGATAAATACTATAAGATTGTTAATGACACTGGTGGTAGTGACACGTGGTTACGCTGATCGGAGGTCACTAAAATTAGTGTCGCTTGTGTAAGTTTGCCAATACAACAATGACGAACTCCATAATTTTCTCTGGTCCCCTCCCTAATCTGAGTAGTGATGATATGTTTAGCCGCATGTCAGCATTCAAACACTGGTTGTCCAGGTGGTGTCCTGAAAACAACGTGAGCTACATTAATAATTGGTAATCCTTTTGGGGAAAGCCTGGTTTGATTCGGAATTCCATTGCATACAGCTTACAACATTAAAAATTGTGAAATGAACATTGCCATTTATAAAGTGCCGCAGTGGTCAGAAAGTAAACAGTTTAGGAGAAAAGAAACCAGTTTAAAAATAATGGCGCAGGTGGGTTCCTCAATGGCAGGTGGGCTCTCCTCATTCTCTGCAGGAAGTTCAAGTGGTTCTCTGCCCTCTTGACCAGTGAGGTGGTGTTAACTCACCACCATCACAGCTGAGCTGTTAATGAGCAGTGGAGTGTGGTTAGGCCGGTCTTCCTGAAATCGACTATGATCTCCTTCGTCTTCTCCACATTCAGGGTCAGGCTGTTGTCTCTACACCAGCTCACCAGCTGCTCCACCTCCTCTTTGTAGTCCTGGTCATTGTACATGTAGTTTCTGATGAAGCCCACCACCTTAGTGTCATCTCCAAAACTTCACGATTTGATTGATGGTGAACCTGGGGACGCAGTCATGTGTCATCAGAGTGAACAGAAGGGGGCTCAGGACACAGCCCTAAGGGGACCCTGTGCTCGTGGCGATGACATCAGAGATGTTTTTTTCCAACACGGATTGACTGAGGACTGTTGGTGAGGAAGTCTAGCAGCCAGTTGCAGAGGGGTGTGTTGACACCCAGATGTTCCAGTTTCCCTATCAGATGCTGTAGGATGATGGTGTTGAAAGCTAAACTGAAGTTCAGGAACAACATCCACACATGGGAAACAGCTTTCACTGCTGGAATCCTGTTTGGTGCCTCAAACCTCCCAAAGAAGTTGTTGAGTCCAACCGGGGACTTGTAGAGTTGTATACTGTAAATACCTTTATGCTTTGCCATATGCTCCTGGTGTTGCTGGCATCATGGAACAGATCCTGGATTTTTTTTGATTGCCACTGTGTAAATCTAACCTGCTATGATTTTAAGCTGTTGAATATTCTGAGAGCATTTTCTGTCTTTCCTTAAGAGGTGGAATAACAAGAAAGGCATACATTATGAAGACAAGAAAAATTTTGACTTTTTGTTCAAAATGGAAAGAAAATTGATTTTTGACCTTTCTGTTGATAAAAAAGGAGCTTATTATAATATTAGGTTATTAATATTATTTGTCATGCACAATCATTGTTTTATTTTTAATTAGTAATGAATTAACAGACTTGCAAAACTCCCTAAACAAACTGCTTCAAACAGTCCGGAACAAAATACAGTTAAGCGTCTTTGATCCTTAAGCAGAGAAAGAGAGAGAAAAAGACAACACTATCAGAACAGTAGTGCTCTGTCAGGGCACGGAGCAACAAGCAAAGGTCTGTCAATATTTTATAAGTTTGGACAGAATAAGTAGGAAACTGATTTGGGACCAGGCAAAGTGAGAAATGAAGGAGATAACAGGAAATTTTAGACATTACAGTCAGGGACCCTAGAAACAGAAAACAGGACCCTAGAAACAAAAACATTAGCCTATAAATAGCCTTTTGTATGGTATTGACATAATTTTAATTAAAACCATAACCAATAAGGATTACTTTAATTTTATAGTATGTGCAGCAATTTAAAGCAAACAGCTTCTAAATTAGACGGGACATGTCAAATTGATAAATATGTTGAAAACAGTATTTAGCTACTGTTGTTTATATTATAACTCCTCTCTGCTCTTTAAAGAACAACAGTAATATCAAGCTAGCGTTGGCTGACTAAGTTGTGTTGTGATTCTATAGGTAAATTCTATTCCCAGCCCGCTGGGAATTTATGTTTCTGATACTTTAAGATGTTTATTGCCCTCCCCTGTAGGGGTGGTAAAATATCTTATTTAATCAAATATTATTTCAGCTGTTATATACTGTTTATGACACACAGTCCTAGTAACTGTGTGTAAGAACAACAGATGAAAGAGTGATTCGAGCACTAATCATGGTCAAACAGTTATTTCTGCACATACATGGAATAAATTCAACACAACTTCTGTTCAAAATATAAGATGTTATTAACAAAAATCATTCAGCTCCAAGTCAAACGTATTTCAGTTTAACACTCTCAACTAAGACTGGTAAAATTCAACTAAACTAAACTAACTACTATGTACAAAGAGGAAGGGGAAAACAGTTGAAAAACATATTACAGTTTAAGATGGATTCTGTGTTTGAAGCCAAAGTTTATCTGGAATAATTTGTGATATGATCATATTAGCTTTTCACTAATTTTAAAGAAATTGGAATGTTTTCAGACCAATTCACAATGCAAATCCATGAGGTAAATAAAACATTATTCGGCCAAATAATGTTTTATTTGGCCGAATGATTTGCTTAATCAAGAACCAATAACCTTTAGCTAAATGATTCTTTACCTTCCTTGAAATAGCTAGCAGTGAATAGACATCAGGATTCCACTAAATGACTCTTGGTCATACTTGGTAATGGAAATGTAATGAGCATCTGAGGAACATATGAACACTAATGTTATATCAGTGTTTAAATCCTTAGTGAATAAAGCTTGTCTAAGCTTTAGCAACAGCCCAACACATATTCCTGTAGCATAGCGTAGCATGCAGTCCATTTTTTAGCATCAGTTAGCGTTGTCTTTACTCAGCAGTAAACACACGATATGATTAGCATCATCAAAAGACACATCGCTTGTTCTGTCCCTAATGATGCCAGACCTGCAAACCTTTTTCCATGTCCATTTGGAAAGCTTGAGTTTCATCCAGTTTGCAGCTCTGCAGTCAGGGGTTCCTTTGTCTCAGTCTCACAGCAGGGGTCCCCTCAGTCTCACACCAGGGCATGGCCCGCATCCAGTTTGGCTCTGTAAGTTCTGAAACTCAAGAGCGATGTGTTGCAAAAGGTCTATTTGCAGCAGTTTGGTTCTGCAAGGATCTGACTTATCCGAGATGGTTCTGGAGATCTGGTTCCCCTGGGGCCCGCATCTCCACTGTGGGCCACAGTGGGCCCCAGCTTTGAGCGCAGGAGCAGAAGGGACCAGGAGAGAGGTGCTGGAGCAAAAGTGGGAGAAAGAGAAAGATTCCTGTGTGCCCCCTGGTTTTCTCTGTCCTTACAGAGGGGGTGGTTTTTCACACCTCACACCTCTGGTGGTTTCCATGTGGGGGCTTTGCTGAAATGGGGGTTGTTGCAGAGATTCCACAGCTGATTCCACATCATCATGTCAAGATGAAATATGGACACTGGTTCCTAATGTCCAAAAAGTATGATCATGGCAAATGGCATAACAGTTGTTTTCAAAAGCTTGGCTCCCACTAGGTAAACAAAACTTAATTTCTCAAAAAGTTACTCTCAAGTTTCCTTATATATTTGTTTAGTTACAAAAGAATTAAATAATATTTCAAAATTAATATTAAAGGTAATAGGTATGCTTGGGAGAATGTCCAGGGCAATCACTAGTCATAGACTTACTATTTTGTTTGTTTTTTTTATAATAAGAAAAGGGAAAGCAAAAAGGGAATGTTAATGTTTAATCTTAAAACTTATATTAATGAAACTAATACATAAAATAATGAAAATATGTTAAGATACCCTAATCCTCTACTACACCCATATCAACTCTTCTCATTCAGTATGGACCAAGCAGAAGTCTCTACCCACCTCAGACTAATCTGAAATCCTATTACTCAAAGATTTATCACCAATACCACTCAATGTGAAACGTATGAAGTAGGGCTGCAACTAACAATTATTTTGCAAATCCTTTAATCTTTTGATAATTTTTTTTATTAATCGATTAATAATCGGACAGTCAAAGGTTCCTTAAAGAATTTTTGCGAAATTAACTAGATGGAAATTATAAACTTTTCCACTTAAGGAGTTCTGGATAGTTCACACTGACAGACAAAAAGACTTTTATCTTAAATTCAAAATGTTTACATACAGTTTGGTACAATTACTGCTCTAAATGCGTTGCTCTGTCAGGTAAAGGCACATTTAAGAGGCTGTACACTCCAGCAAATGATTAATCCATTACTAAATTAGTTGACTATTATTCCAATAATTGATTAATCTAGATTAATCCGAATAAAATTTCAGCCCTAATATGGAATGTATTTAGTGCAACTTTAGAAAAGTGAAGATAAAGCAAATATAAATTAATCATAAATTTAAAATAATTTTCTAACTGATTATACCAGGTTTTGGCATAACATTAGCTTTAAAATGCATTTAAACATTTTCCTAGAATACTCATAAAAACTTGGAGTTTAAAATGAAATATATTAACTTTACATGATGAAAGTAACTCTTCTGTTGAGGAAACAGAAAATAAACCCAGTTGTGATTCCAGAGGGAAGACAGTCATGCTAATTGTAAATGCAATTTTTCCTATGACATAAATTACATTTAATACTAAGTATTTTTTTTTTTTTTTCTTATACTGAAGACTGTGGACAATCAAGTCCCTATAATTAGCTTTTGTCCAAGAGGCTGTTTTCCAGCTATTCGGGTCAATGAACATAAATGAGCAGGAAATGTAATGATTTGCTGACAGGTGAAGCTCAGCAGCCGCACTGTGTTAGAATAAGTGGAAAAACAAGTAGAGAAAAAGAATCAGGGGCTGCAAAAACATGAATTTATATTGCATCAAAGTGGAAATACTTTGCCATGACAATACTTGTGCAAATACTGTATAAAACATGCAAAAAATGCTGCAAATAGCTGAAGACAATTAATTCTGCACAGCGTAGGTGCTCAAGACCATTAGTGTAGATGATCATCAACTTTTGTGGGACCAGACCATTAGGAAAGGCTTAGAAAAATCAAGCAAGTAAAAAAAGTTTAAATATTTTGTTTTCTTTCTTCCCTCCAAATTCCCCTTGATTGCCCCTTGACGGCATCCTGCATATGTTTTTGCAAAGGATCTTGTTCTTAGACATTTTTCCATAGTAATGTCTATGGTCTTGGTCCTCCCTATATGTGTAGGTAGCTTGAAGCTTTGTTAACTTGGAGTTGTTTTTGCTTGTTTTTACATTTTAGTCAGTATGCTTGTCAGTTTTTGTGAGTATGCAAACACATTTTATGTGCTTTTATGTTAGCATCATTTATGTATTTGCAACAGGTTT
Source organism: Cyprinodon tularosa (assembly GCF_016077235.1). NCBI lineage: Eukaryota > Metazoa > Chordata > Actinopteri > Cyprinodontiformes > Cyprinodontidae > Cyprinodon > Cyprinodon tularosa. The sequence goes on from NW_024039599.1 coordinate 132,345, forward strand.
TGTGTTTGCGGGCTTTTTTCAACTATAGACTAAAGTAGATCAAATTGGGACATACACATACATACGTGTTTTGTAAATAGTATAAGGAGTAAAAAAAAAAGTTTGGGTTGCCAAATACTGTCTAATGTTTTATTTTTACATGAAAAATATGAAAAAACATTATTTAACATTTACATGATAGTGAATTTCTTTCCATAATTCATTTCAAAGAGTCGCAACAATTTATTACCTAGTGATATGTATGAAGTTTTTGTTTAGTCATGTCTTTGATTGGTTGCATTTGGTTAGCAGCTTATAAAGAAAAATGGTAAAAGGTTACAGTTTAGGATTCTTTTTTAGTCTTTCATTTATTTTGTATATTTTTTCTCTATTGTTTTAAATATACTATATATATTATATATATATATATATATATATATATATATATATATATATATATATATATATATATATATATATATATATATATATATAGTATATACTATAGTATATAGTATATATAGTATAGTAATATTATATATTATAATACTCCCTTAGCCAGACCCTTCTGTCTCTTCTCTTTTGCCTCCCCGAAACCCGGGTGTACTTAAATTACCATTCACCTGTTTGTCTGGTTATCTGCTTTGCAGTCCATACATGTATTTTGTTTCCTTATTTTTCCATCCATCCATCCATCCATCCATCCATCCATCCATCCATCCATCCATCCATCCATCCATCCATCCATCCATCCATCAGTCCAACCACAATCCAGCTCAACTGGCACCTCTGGATGTGGAGGAGCAGCGGCTCTACTCTGGGTCCTCACCCTATCTGTCTCTAAGGGAGAGCCCAGACACACTACGGAGAAAACTAATTTCAGCCGCTTGTATCTGGGATCTTGTTCTTTCGGTCATGAGCCAAACCTCATGACCATAGATTTGTTTTTTGGCTCAGCACTCTCTTCGCCACAACAGACCGGTACAGTGCACGCTTCACAGCAGACGCAGCAGCAATCTGCCCATCGATCTTCCGTTCCATCTTCCCCTCATTGGTGAGCAAGACCCCAAGATATTTGAACTGCTCCACTAGGGGCAGTACATCTGGTACATCTTTGACTGCCGGTACATATCAGCTGCTTCTGGAGTCCCACAGGTCAATAACGCCCGATAGAACTTCCTCTTCAGCTTGACAGCTTCCCTTACGTCTGGTGTAAAACGAGGGTTGCAGCCACAGCTCCGACTAGCCACAATCTATTTCAAATTCAGAGATAGTTTTTACAGACAGAATCGTGGTTGTGCAATGGGATATCCAGTGTCACCAATTGTAGCCAATCTTTACATGGAAGAAATGGAAAAGAGAGCTTTAGACAGTTTCAATAGAACACCGCCAAGCCACTGATTTAGATATGTGGATGACACATTTGTCAAAATCCAGCTAAAGCAAGTGGAAGATTTCACAAGCCACATAAACTCTGTTGACCACAACATCAAATTGACCAGAGAGGATGCCGAGGACAACAAACTACCTTTCATGGACTGTTTGGTGAGCATGGAAGGAGATGGAAGCCTAAACATTGAAGTGTATTGGAAACCTGCTCACACAGACCATTATGTTCTTTTTGACTCACACCACACATTGGAACACAAACTTTCAGTCATCAGAACCTTACAGTACCAGGCAGAACATGTTCCTACTAAAACAGAACAGAAGCACAAAGTACAGAAACAAAACCAAAACTGTGGATACCCAAACTGGGCGTTTATCAAATCAGCAAGGAAATCCAAAAGACACGCAGCAGAAGATAGCGTTGAGAAAATTAAATGCAAAAATATTACAATCCCTTATGTTGCTGGAGTCTCTGAAAAACTCAAGATGATTTTCTCCAAACACAAAATCCTGTTACATTTCAAACCAAACAAAACCTTTAAACAGAGGCTAGTGCATCCTTAAGATAAACCCCCCAGACCGAATATGAGCGGAGTGGTATATGCTGTTCAGTGCAGCGAGGAATGCTCTGATCTTTATATTGGAAAAACCAAACAACCTCTCCACAGACGCGTGGCCCAAAAAAGAAGAGCGGCCTCCTCTGGACAAGACTCTGCGGTTCATCTACACCTTGTGCACAAAGGACATTCTTTTGAGGACCAGAATGTTCACATTTTGGATAAAGAAAATAGGTGGTTTGAGAGGGGCGTGAAGGAAGCCATCTATGTTAAAAGAGAAAAACCAACTTTAAACAGAGGTGGTGGACTCAGATTCCAGCTTTCAAAAACATACAATTCAGTTATAGAGATGATCCCTTCCAGGTATCACCACAACCCCTACCCCATCACAGAGTAACAAAGTACCTCCTCTCTTCAGCCAGGTGAACAATCCCTCCTTTAACAACCGACCCTTCACAATCATAGACAGGTTTCAGGTATTACAGGAGACAATCACCCCCTTTAACGACAATCCCTCCTTTAACAACCGACCCTTCAAAATCATAGACAGGTTTCAGATATTACAAGCTAACAATGGAACCAAACAACCCGCTCGTTGGTTTCAATTTGCATGTTTCCAAGCAATACAAGGCCTTGTCTATATAAAGCCTCAAACTCACTGCGGATCCAGACATTTGAATTGAAAAAAGCTTCCTGGAGGGGAAGCAAAACGTCTTCAAACCTTGGAAACCAAGTCCAGTGGATTGTTTTTAAACTTAAGATTAACGTAAAAAAGGTCCACAGTTTTATTGTCCAATGTTTTACACATGACATGGGTGAGTGTGGGGAGAGTGGAACCAAGGGAGGCTTAATTGAAGTCTCCGGGTATGAGCAGGAGATTGCGAGGGTGCTGTGTTTGCAGCATAGTCAATGCGCTGTGGATCCGCTCGCACCCAGAGTGCCCTATTAGGAATCTATAAGTAAATTAGTATGAACTAAGAACTATGAACTTCTCTTGAATAATAATAAAAAAGGAATCCTATTTCTCCTAAATTAAATTCTAACTCTATAATACCCTTTTACCTTTATTCTGTATTATTCACAAAATAAACAGTACAGTCTTCACAGTACATGTATGGTATATTGTACTTCAATCAAAATCCCTTTTAACGGATCTGAATACTAAAGACAAAAGTTATTCCTTTCCTGTTTCCTTCTTTTATATACTTGGTCGTAGATAGTAATCATTTACACCTTCAGGTCCTTTCTAAAGCAAGGAAAATACACTACAAAATTAAATAGAAAAAACGTAAAATATCAACAATTACAAATAGATCATTCAAAAAATTTTACTAAAGGCCAAAATGACCTCAGGGATAAAAAGGGAGTAATTTCTGTATGCCTTGATTGGCGACTCCCAGACTAAAAGCTTATAATACATTTTCAAGCAATCCGAGGTGACCTTGTACAATGCTTAATAAGCATCCCTAAATAGGGTAGATCATCTCTTAACATTTCTTCTTTATTTTCTTCTTTATTTTTTTTTCTCTAATGCTCATTTTCATCTTAATAATTTTCCTTTTTCTTTGTCTTTTTATCCCTCATTCTCTCTTTCTTTAATTTAATTTTTAAGTAAATGTTCCTCTGTATTTGGAGCTGTAAATAAATGGACAAATGAGAGGACATTGAGATCCGCCTTGGTAGATTTGACATTAAATTAATGTAATTTTTCCTATGCAGAAATTTTTGGAAAGGGTTTCTGCTTATCTTTCAAAGATGCACTCTTAATTCCTACGCTGGCCTGACCACTGCTCTGATGAATAGCAGTGCAGCAATTTTAGGTTTTATAATGTATTTATCTCACAGTTTTGCCATTTAGGACAGTTATCTGGGTCTCTAGTATCTCTCGGTCACACAGAATAAATGTTGCTCTTCTGTATGGCTTTAAAGTACTAAAATCTTAAAGTTCTTACTCTTGTAGTGGCAGAATTTGGTGAGAATGGGGCCCTGGCCCACAGTTGGGTTGCAAGCGTCACCTAGAGGTAGAAGCAACCACTTTTTTACCTCTGGGCTGCAGGATTGCAAATCTGTAAAAGAGTAACTGGAAAAACTTGATTATAACAAAGCCCACCACTTGGTAGTAGTAATGCATCAGTCCATTTTTTCACAAGCTTTGATAAATGGAAGAAGAACTGCCAGGCCTGAAGATGGAGAAGTATTTAAAAAGAAAGACGAAGATAAAATATTGGCACAAATACAATCCTGAATTTATTAAATTTAGCTTTGTTAATGGGGGGTAACGACAAAGGGCCCAGAGCACAATGTATGGAGTGTGGACTGATGTTATCGACAGATGCACTGAAGCCTTCAAAGTTAAGGCACCACCTAGAAACCAAACATCCAACGCTAATTGGTAATCCTGTGGATTTTTTTAAGAGGAAACAGGCCACAACTACAGAAAAGGTCTGTTGTAACACTAACTTTTAACTCAAAATCTGTTTTGAAAGCCAGCTACCTTGTAGCCCAGCTTTTGTTGCGGCATAAAAAAAATCATTCAACATAGCATAGGACTTGAATCTACCCACTGCTGTGAGACTGTGCCGTGAAATGATTGGAGAGGTTGCTACAAAAAAGTTGCTGACCATCCCACTTTCAAATGTCACTGTGAGTGACCTAATTTTGAACATGGCTTCAGACATACATATAATTCAGCTTCTGGAAGCCTAACTAATTTCCTATTTTTCCATTTATGAGTACTTTTATTAGTTATTTATATAAGTTGTTTGACCCTTTAATTTAATTTTTATCACTCTGGGATTAATTTCAGCTACTTATAGGCCAATATCATGCAATCTGAAAAAGAAATCTTCTTGTAAGCATATTTAATATATTAAAGTATATTGTTTTGTTTATTGTTTTTGCTGAGTATCATCAGCATAACAGTTGAAATTAATCCCATGCTGTCTAATAACTGCCATTGGACTGCCAACTTTTCACTAAACCTTTGGATGATATTTTGAAATAGTTTTGACAGGAAACCCTGTCAGGATATGATAAAAAGGCTATGAATATAGGTGCAGCTATAAGTTGGAGGTTTTCAGAGGAATTGACTGAAAGAAACTGTCAGAATGTGGAATTTTTATAGCACGTTACTGGGTAACAAAAAGTGATCTGTAATGTGGAACATTTTTCTTACAATATCCATTATTTTCTATATTCTGGTGATTTTTAGAGAATTGAGTATGGGCCCTACTAAAATACTTGCATCTTAAATATACAGTAAAATAAGAACTTCACAACTTTGTTTATTAATTATTCTATGCAGTTTAAGTAAAATAAACAATGGGAACTATTAAATTATCACTGGATTACTGGCACTAATACAGGAACCTGTGCAATCGAAATCCATGCAAACTAAACTGTATGAATATTAGGTAATGGGCTAAGGATAAAAAAATCTTCATTCTTTATGTTATAAGTATTTCTTTCTTCTAATTAGCAAAACAGCTAAAGAATTCAGACCTTCTAGGAAGCTGTAGATTTTATAAAAACTCACCATGACTCAATACAGCACTTCTCTGGATGTTTCATTGGGAAAATGTGATGGAAATGAAGTTAACATAGTCAATGTACCATGACTTGCCCTGTAGCCCTAAATCCAGGTCTGCCATGTGGAGGTAGATCTGGCAGGTACAGATTATATGAGATAGTGGAGCTCTTTCTTTGCCATCCAAATTGTTGTCAAGTAGATTGGTGGAGGTGTGTCAGACGAGTAGCAACACATTAAAGAGGTGATTCTCCACAAGTTTTGAATTAGGTATAAACACACTTTCATACTCAACTGAAATCCTCCTTTTGCCTAAAAGATTAATTGGAATCATTACAATCATATTAATTGCTTGATCTGATCTCAGTGTTTGGCAGGACATGCTAGATTTCCTCTGTTTGAATAATCCTATATCTATTTGTAAAACCCTCATACAGCTCAAAAAAGATTACACCCAAAATCTAATAATTATATTCTTTACCTGCATACTCAGACAGAAGAAGTGTTTTTTTGTTTTGTTATTTTTCTATGTATTTGACCCAATTACTACATTTGAAACTATGGATCACAGCATGTTAATATCTCATTTAAAGCATTAAGTCTCAATGCACTTTCTTTTTCGTGTATTTCCTCATTAAAAACCTTTTTGTTTGGCACTGCTCATGTCTCGAGACAAAATGATAAAAGTCATTATGGTATGAAAAAAAGTAAATAAAGGTTCACTTAGACAATCCTTGGTTTTCTTGAGATTATTCTAGGGCTTGTATGTGTCTTAATATATAGGTACACAGTGCTCTGAAACAAAGAGGAGAGAAGTTATCTATTTGCAGATTTTGTTGCCGTTATGCCATTCTTCAAGGAGGAATAGATTCTCTTTGAAGCTCTATCTGCTGCCTTTAGCAGCATCTGGCTTACAGGAATTAAGTCATGCTATCTTGTTAATATTTTGATTAGTTCGTACTGGAAATACAGATCAGTGACATACCTATGAAGCACAACTCACAATGCAGTTCATTAAGGGTAAACTCACTGTCGCACAGACCAGGAACATGCAATAATTGACAAGAAATAATAGGAAGAGGAGGGAATAAACTGCACAGATCATATTTACTAGGAAAGAAGAGCAGAAGCAGTGAGAGAGGCAAATCTGAGAAATGACTGTGACTAGCCAAGGCTTAGAGCTATGTCTTTAAACAAAAAAAATCTTTGTCCACCTGCAGGAGGATGGGTCGTCAGCTTCTGCTCTCATCAAGCTTTTCACTGTTAACTGCAGAACTTTCTATCTGCCCAGGGAGTTTACTTTTGTTAGTTAATGACTTGATTTGTGATAATGACATTTATTCATGTTGCCTTACAGAAACTTGGCTGCAGCAAGAGGATTATGTGAGCATAAATGAGGCAACTCCCCCTAGTTATTTAAATTTTCACATACCCAGAAATTCTTGGCGAAGAGGAGGAGTAGCAACAATGTTTCAGTCTGATTTACTAATTACTCCAAAATTTGTTATTATTTATCACTCTTTTAAAAATTTAATCCTTGGATTCCCTAATCCAAATTGCAAAGCAACAAAACCTCTTCTTTTTATAAATTTGTGTCGTCCACAGGGTCTTTACTTTCAGAGTTTGGTGTAGATCACTGACTAGTTCATCAGAGTTGGGGATTTTAACATCCGCAGTGACATTGAAGGTGACAGCGTAAGTGCAGCCTTAAATGCTATCTTAGGCGACTTTGACTTTGATCAAAATGTGAATAGTCTCACACATTCTCATCTTTATACTTTTAACCTTGTGCTTACATATGGCATTGAATGTGAAGAAAAAACAGTATTTCCTCAAAACCCTGTCCTTTCTGACCACTTTTTAATAATATTCAGGATTACTTTGACAGAGTTCTGCTCCCACAAAAGGTTTCACTTTAGCAGATCATTATCAGATAATAATGACAATTACTGAACAGTGCTGCAGAGGGCAAAGGTTTAGTTTATTCCCCTTCACAAGTTGATGACTTTGTTGATGGGGTTGCCAGTCCTCTGCACAGCCCCTTTGAAAAAGAAAAAACTTTAAAAATAGAAAAGGACCTCCCTGGTTTAAGAGCTGGGAACTTCGAAGCATAGGAAACCGGAGAGAAAATGGCGCTCTACAAGCCTACGGGAATCCTGCCTAGTCTGGAATAATAGTTTAATGCTGTATAGGATGGCCCTCCATAAAGAGAATAAGAATAGGCCTAGATATCTTTTTTAATACAGTTGCCAAACTCACCCAAAGCCATAGGTCTGTGGAACCATCCATTCCACCTGCCCTTAGCAGTAATGCTTTTTCTGATTATTTATAAATAAGATTGATTCTATTGAAATAAGATTGTTACCACCCCTCTAAATCTGATTGGTTTATCTCGGGAAGCTGAGGTAGCCATAGAATCTGAACCAGGTTTAGACAGCTTTGAGCCAGTTGAACTTTCAGAGTTAGCAAAACTACAGTATTGTCTTCATCTACGCCTTAACTTTTATATTAGATCTAGTTCCAACCAGGTTATATAAGGAAGTATTCCCTTTGACCTCTTCCTCAATTTTAGATGTGATTGATCTTAGACTTAGACAGATTTATTTTGTCATTTTGTATACACAAGTGTAAACATAAAGAAATTTAATTAAGAACAGCTCTCTAGACAATATTTTTTTTTAAAGTGCCGCCTTGAAAACAGTAGAAAATATATAAAAATATATGTAAATATGAGATTGTATATTTACAGTTCTAACATTTCAGCTATTGTTTATAATAAAATATAATAAATATATAAAATACAGTAAATGACCCATTTCACATAAGCAGTCTAATCTATCCCCCGTTACTGCGATATGTGCCTCATGCTTTTAAGGTAGCTGTAAATAAAGCTTTACTTAAGAAACCGTCTCTTGACCCAGATGACTTGGTCAATTATAGACCTATATACAATCTTCCTTTCTTATCTAACATTTTTGAGAAAGTAGTTACCAATCAAGTGTGCTACCACTTACACCATAGGGAACTTTTCGAGGTTTCATTCAGGCTTTAGAGCTCTTAATAGCAATAAAACAGCTCTGGTGAAAGTCACTAATGATATTCTCAAGGCCTCAGATAATAATGGACTTGTATCCGTACTTGCCCTGACAGATCTCAGTGCTGCATTTCAAAAAGCTGAGCATAATATTCTTTTATAATATTTTGCAGGGCCTAAACAAACAGCTCTAGACTGGTTTAAATCATATCTATCTGTCCAATTTCAGTTTGTTCATTTTAATAATAAATCTTTCTCATGCTCCAGGGTTACCTGTGGAATACCACAGTTATCAGTGCTAGGATCAATTCTCTTTACAATATATATGCTCTCAATCGGTAGAAATGTTAGACAGCATAGGATTAATATCCACTGTTATGCTGATAAAACTATATCTGTCTATAAATCCAGATGAAGCTAACACATTACATAGACTACAGGCATGCCTTTAAGACATAAAAACCTGGATGACTTAACTTTCTGCTCCTGAATCCAGACAAAACAGAAGTCTTTGGACCAGAGTCTTTGAAAAAGAGGCTGATTAGTCAGTCACCTCATTTTGATGGGATTAAATTGATCTCAGGTAATAGAGTAAAACATCTTAGTGTTATTTTTGATCAGGACCTGTTATCTAAATCCCATATCAAAGAGGTTTCTAGAATTTCCCTCTTTCATCAGTGGAAAATTTCAATAATAGAAATATCCGGCTATGGGGTGAGGCTGAGAAAATAGTCCATGCATCTGTTACTTCAAGGCTATTACTATTACTATTGTAATTTCTTACTCTTACGAAGTCCACAAACTGTAGTCAAAAGCCTTCAACTGTTCCAAAATGCTGCAGCCAGAGTTCTAATGAAAATTTTAAAAAGAGATCATGTTTCTCATATCCTAGTTTCTTTTCTTGGCTTCCTGTTAAATCCAGAATAGAATTTATTATATAAAGCCTTAAATGGCCAAGCTCCATCTTACACCAGAGATATGATTGTTCTTTATGTTCCTAACAGAGCACTTAACTCTCAATCTGCAGGTTTAGTAGTGGTTCCTAGAATTTCTAAATTTAAAATGGGAGGAAGATTGTTTAGTTATCAGGCTCCTATCCTGGGGAACCAACTACCAATTTTAGTCTGTGAGGCAGACACTCTGTCTTCTTTAAACGGTAGGCTTAATATTCTCCTTTTTGATAAAGTGGTACAGGTTATCCTGAGCTATCTCTATAATCAAGCTGCTTTAGGCTTAGACTGCTGGAGGACAACAGGACTTCTTTTTTCTTCATTCTGCTTCATTCTAACTCTATTCTCCCATTCTGCAGAATTTGTCAGTTCAATCTTTAACATTATGCTCTCTTTTTCTCAAAGTTACTTCAACTGATCTGTTCCTGGATCACAGTCCTGGAGAGAAATATCAGCTGTACTGCTGCCATCACACCTTGGTTTATAAATGTTAGGGCTTAGCCTGTTTTTTCAGTGTAGTCCGGTTTTTCTAAATGTCTTTCATCCTCTGATATGGAAACAGACTCAGAGCTCATCTGGCTGTGTGTTTCCTGGATGGGGCCGTCTATGGAGCTGGTTGACACTTGCCTTTTGTACCTCTGCTTCTTTTTGTATGTCTGCTTCTGTCTCCCCTAAGCCGAGTCGGTTTTACCAGATGGCCTCTCACACTGGGCCTGGTTCTGCTTAAGGTTTCTTCCTGTTAAAAGATATTTTTTCCTCTATACTGTTTGGTTTGAGGGATTGCTTTCGAGTCAATGAGTCGATGCAATCGACTGGTTTTCCTTAGATTTCCTTGAGATGACGTGTGTTGTGAATTAGCATTATATAAACAAACTAAATTGAGCATCACTGCCATGCATGTGTCTCCCAGCAATACTGAAGAGGCCACCTGTGTTCTCTATCAGACTATCGCTGAGCTTCAATCTGCAAACACAGAGAGAATTTTTATCATTGCAGGGAATTTTAACCAGACCATTTTGAAGACTGTTCTCCCTCATTTTAACCAACATGGATTTTGTAACTCTAGGACAGATCACTCTAGACTTGGTCTACACCATAATAAAAGTTGCATTCGGAGCAGCTCCCCGTCCCCACCTCGGCTCTTCAGACCACTTATCTGTAATGCTGATTTCCTGCGTACAATTCCCTGCTGATTAGAGCAAAATCTACAGGGAGGCAGGTGAGGGTGTTGACTGAGAGAGCACTTTAGGACTATTTTGAATGCTCGTACTAGAACATGCTTAAATCTGCAGCAATATATAAGCACAAGATCAATATTGATGAGTTTGTCATGACTGCGTCAGCGTACATCGAGAAATGCATTGAGGACATCAGCACCACAAAGAACGTCATCACCCGGGCCAACCAACCACCCTGAATGACTAAGGAGGTTCGACAAACGCTAAAAGCATGGAACTCGGCCTTCAAGTCAGCTGACAAAGAGGCACTGAGGTCAGCGACAGTCAACTTGGACCATGTCAAGTCCAGCAGCGAAAGCTGTTCCCCATCAGGGAGAGGAGGCACTCTGCCTTGACACTTGACTTGTGGAAGACTCTGAGGAGAGTCAACCCGCAGAAGGCCCCAGGCAACAACAGCGGCTGCTCTGTGTATACAAAAGGACAATAAAGTTTGTCTATCCATTTTCTTTACACGCTTGTCCCAAGTGGGGTCACGAGGGGTGCTGGTGCCTATCTCTAGCAGTCAATGGGCGAGAGGCGGGGTACACCCTGGACAGGTCGCCAGTCTATCGCAGGGCAACACAGAGACACACAGGACAAACAACCATTCATGCACACACTCACACCTAAGGACAATTTACAGAAGCCAATTAACCTAACAGTCATGTTTTTGGACTGTGGGAGGAAGCCGGAGTACCCAGAGAAAACCCACGCAAACTCCATGCAGAAAGACCCTGGGCCGGGAATTGAACTCAGAACCTTCTTGCTGCAAGGCAGCAGTGCCACCCACTGTGCCACTGAGCAAGTTGCTCTAATTCTAGAATAATCTAAAATAATGAAAGTGCTTTACAATATTCATTTAAGGATGTGAACACTCTTGCAACAAGGTTATTCAATTTTGTTGTCCATCTAGCATACTTAATTGTTGTTGAAGTAGATTGTTTAAGATAAATGGCAGAAATGGTTTATATAGTGTCAGTTTTTACTACAGAGATGTATCATACAACCCGGGTTATGTAAATATTTAAGAGCCTCTGTACAGAAAAATATATATACATTCCAAACTATGCTGAGGCATAACGTTTTTAACTTTTATGTTTTATCATAGAGCAACTCTCCCTTTGATAGATCATCTAATAACTTCCAAAACTCATTGGCTCATAGAAATGTCACATGAAAAGCACTTAAGACCAATATCAAGCTGGAATATCACCACCTTTTATTACAGCAACAATAAGCATGCTGTGAATTCATACTCATATATGAATTTATAAAAATATGACACCACAAACACCTCAGGCAATAAAACTGCTTTGGCGAGGGGGGAAAAAATGATCACTGCTTTATCTTACAGTTGATAACTAGTTTATAGATATCTTATCAATTAATCTGTAAACACTTTCATTCATAAATGTTTATTATGCATTCAATATATTATGCATGCTCAACAGATATTTTATCAAGAGCCTATGTTACTTTTAAAGTAGTAACTTAGTCTGAATGTTGATATAAGCAACGCTATATTTGAACAACGTACTCTCATCGTTTGGCAAGAAACTGATCATTTTAATCTCTTGCTATTTTTTTTATTATTGTTTTTAGTATTTGTAAATGATGCATATTGAACAGTTAATAATGAAATACAAAGTGTTTACAGATTAATATGAACATATCTATAATTTTTTTCAGCTGTCTTTAAGGGAAGCCCTGTTGAAGAATGGTATGGTGGTAATGATTTTGTATTTACCTTATTTATTTTAAAAACACTGAATTTGTTTTACTTCGCTGTCATTTTTACAATCAACGATTCTGAAAATGAATATTAATTATTAATCCTTTTTTATCTTTATCAGTAGGACAGCATTATGTATTTATAAAAATTTACAATTCTAAACTTACTTTTTCCACTTAATGATTTTTTTCTCAATAGGATTAAGGTCTTTAATGGCCATTGAACAAACTTGATCTGTCTTTGACCTGCATAAAAACCCAATGCAGACAGATTTTCAATATAATGTTAGAGTACACCAAATGTGAATAGGCTGAAGTGTTGGTCACCAAAAAGTATGATCATAGCATAAAGCCAAAGCTCTAGATTTGTATCACCTGCAAAAATGACTGCTAATTATTTTTCAAATATTTTCAAAATTATTACAGATTTTTCTTTAGGGCTAAAGGTATCATACATTGTTCTTTTGAAATCAAATGTACCTAATTGTGAAAGCTGTGTGAAACATAGCTTAAGTTTTCAGACTATTTCACGATTTCTGAAATCCTCAATTTTACAATTTCCTCGTCTCTTGTCTTTTATCCAATTCCCAAGTGCTTCACCTCATCTTATAACAGTGATCTTCTTTTATCTATTCTTTTTTTTTTTTTTTTTTTACTTCTGTGAAGTTTACTGCAGCTTATCTTGTGTGTCATATTCAGAGAATATTAAGCTATCAGCTTGCCATCTGGGATTTAGTGGGGAAGCCTGAAAACCCCTACTAAAAATACTTTGGTGTTTCTTCTGAAATCAATGATGATGCTCAGTAGGCTTTCATTAAAAAAAACAAAAGTGATTCGGGACTGTGCCTGATTATGTTTATGTATGTATCTTTCTCTATTAAATTTATGTAGAGGATAGGCTTATTAAAATAATTTAAAAATATATGTAGAATATACATATACATAATCTGTTTATATATATGAACAGATTTGGCTGACCTAAGCTGCCTCAATGTCAAAACATGATAAAACTCTTAAATTTTGAACTAATTACTTACCAAAATATTGTACTCCCATCAAAACTGCTGGTCTATTTATATGCTCTGCTCTCCAGCAAAACTCACCTTGGTTTAAGTTAGAGCATAAGAATCCAGGAGCAGAGTCAACAATTTAGACTGAACCGATTGAACTTATAAAGGAAGTATTTTACGTTTAAAAGAAGATGCAAATGCATCTGACAAGATGCATGTTTGCATTATCTATCCATCACAGGGCAGCACATAGACATAGGATATATGTCTATGTGCTTATATGAAATAAAACTATGCTTTCAGAAACAGAGAAATACAGTATCAATTCAGTGATACAGTGTCTGTGTGTGCAGCCAATCTTCCCGCATTCCTGTGCTTGCCCTGCCTACTCTCAATTCCCGTTGTTTTCTGACTCGGATCATATCTGGTCCGTTTTATGCCTCTCATTATTTCATTTCACCTCCATTTTGTCTACTCAAAGCCTGTTTCCAGCCAGCATCCATCATTCCGTCTGCTCAGACCCTGCCTTGACTCTTGACCTGTTCGGTCAACAATAAACCTTTTAAATGCATCCACTGTGTGGCTGAAACCCAAGTTCTCAGATCTTAGGATTTGTACCAAAGCTAAGATATTTTGCTGGTTCTCACTTCCTTTTTAACGCATGCTTAAGTTTAGGACTGTGGATTTAGTTTACATGAGGTTTAGGTTTTGAATGCAATGATAGTGGTCAGTTTTCAGTTACTGTCATGTCTATGGTATCGAAAGGATTGAAAACGACAAATAAATCAATGGAATTCAACACATGGTGCACCTTATATATAGAAGGTATGTTGTTGTGTGATAACCATACACTGACAAAAACACATAAGGTCAACACAGGAGGAAAGCATCTACTTAGTGGTCATAAACATGGAAAATGGCAATTGGAGGTACAAGGTAGTCCAAAGAAAAAGAACAGTGATGCAAAGAAATTTGTAAAGAAACTGAATGAGAGTTAAATCATTTAAACATCTTATTATCTAATTGAAAAAGGTACATGAATAGAATCTGAGAAAAAATCCAAACAAATTTATCAAACTTTCAAATATTAAATTCTTGAAGGTTGCTCCTTTTAAGTGGAAAAACAACAAACTGTCGTCCAAGTCGGCAAAATATGTCAACTAACATTAATATTAAATCAAACACTGATAAAAAATTGTCAGTAAAATTTGGTAAAAATGTAAATCAACCTGAAATTAATCCTTTGAAATCAGTCTGGTGTATGTGAAGTAATGATTTCATTGATGTCCTTTTTGACATGACTTCAGTATCAAACTTGTTAAGATTTCACTCAAATAATGATATTTATGTTATCTTATTGTTTTTATGTCAAAAGTTTGCAAATGAAACAAGGCACCATAATATTTTTCTGACATTTTTTCTATCTCTTTGTTCTCTGCAGGGATATCAATGCCAATTCCTGTGTTAGGACTCAGAGACCACTCTAAAGTGTTTAAAAATGGAAACTGCCTGCTGACAGATGACAATTTCGTACTGGTGGGCTCCTTCATTGCCTTCTTTGTTCCTCTAATCATAATGATTGTCACGTATTTCCTGACCATCAGCGCCCTACAGAACGAGGCCACACTCTGCTTGGACCGGCTTGTTCCAAGACCAAAATGGAGCACCACCTTCACACTAAGCTTCTTTCCTCAAAGCTCTGTCTCATCTGATAAACTGTTCAGGCGCTCTATTAGCCAAGAGGTTGGACGAAGAGTAAGCAGCAGTGGCCTAAATGGTGCTCGGTGCAGCTTCTCTGGTGGGATGTTCGGAAGGCGAACTATGCAGTCCATCAGCAATGAGCAGAAAGCATCAAAGGTGCTGGGGGTTGTGTTTTTCCTCTTTGTAGTCATGTGGTGTCCATTTTTTATCACCAATGTATTGATGGTTGTGTGCCACCACCACATTTGCCACCCAGAGGTCATGGAGGGTCTGCTGAATATTTTTGTCTGGGTTGGATATTTGTCTTCAGCTGTCAACCCACTGGTCTACACACTTTTTAACAAAACGTATCGCACAGCTTTCATGCGCTATATTCGCTGCCAGTATCAGCCAGAAAAAAAACCTCTTCAACTCATACTGGTGAACACCATCCCACCTCTGGCTTTCAACTCCTCTCAGTTAGCCCTGGGTGACATGCGGAAGTTACAAAATGGAACAATGCACTGTGAGAAGGAGGGAAGGGGAATCTGCTTGCCTGGGAGGGAAACAGAGCAGGATAAACAGAGCAAATGCGAAAGAGACAAAGATGAGAGCAGTGTGTAGCAAATGTCAAAACAAAACCCTGGTTTACAGTAGATCTGTACACATCCTTGTTCAGCTAAATCTCATTCTTCACCTCTGCAGTAATTTTAAGTGTGTTTGTTTTCTAAATAGTTTGTAACTGACTTTTGATCATACAAGACCCATGGAAACAGAGTAAAACCTATCACTAATTCTTTGAGGGGTTTATTGAAGATTCAGATTTTCAATTTGTGATCCAACTTCTTTATAATGAAATGTCTCCTTGTGAAGAAAGATATACAGTTCAAGACAACCAGGCATGAAGGATATAACCTTTTCTAGAGTAATTGTATTTTTGTACAAATGTGCTTCCCTTTGGCACTTACCTGGTATAAACACAGCAGCTCATACCCTCTGACAAATGCCTGACACCCTACCTTCCATCAAACTGAACCTTTGGGTGAATCATCCGGGATTATACTGGATTTGCTCCCACTTTATGAAAAGAAGGTGTCAGAAAGGGGAAGCCTGGCACACCTTGACTCCACCCACAAGGGTCATATTACCCAACCCACGATAAAAAAAACTATTCTGTTCTGCAGAACCTCTGTATGAATAAGAACAAAAATGCGATATTTTCAAGTGAAAAATGGTTGTTATTGTATTATATTGCCAACATGAAGACTTCAAAATGAGATTTTGATGGCAGAAAATAAAGTGAATTTAAATATTGATGTATTCCTTGTAAAATCTTCAGCTCATACTATATGGTGTTGTTAAAAAATCATTAGTGCACAATGTACATCGTCTCAATCATAACACATGGTGTCCAGTGCTCTGATAGATGGTTAACACTTGTTTAAAGTTTTGTATGAAAATCTGTAAATGTGGAACTTCTGCAACAGACTTCAAAAAGTGTCTCAATTCAGAATGCGGGTTGAGGCCAGAGTATAATATCGGATATCACCTTCTGGGGCTCAAGGTAATTTCAAAAGAAGTATGTTGTGTGGCATTTATAAAACAAACTTTTAAAATTCCATTGCAAAAAGTAAATGGGGATATGTGATCTGGTCTATCTGGCTTAATTTTCTGTTTTTTAACATGTAGACTATTTCAATAAATATAACCTTTTTTATTCTTTTCCTTGGGTTTTGGTCTTGCCAAATTACATTTTTTTTTTCAACCAGTTTGATTTCCTTGATATAAATAGCTTATTTCAGCATCTTTAAAATAAACATATATAATTTAAGTTCTTGTGTCCTTTTCCCTCATTTTTTTTGCTGCTATCCTACAGCCAGGTTGTGAAAAGTACATATCCGTCCGCTGGAGTATGTTGTCTACTGGTTATTTCACTTTGTATTAAGTTATCAAATCAACCAAGACTTGAAAAAGTACCACCAAATTGATCCATTTGCAGTTTATCATCATTCAGACTGGAA
This sequence comes from Cyprinodon tularosa, assembly GCF_016077235.1. NCBI lineage: Eukaryota > Metazoa > Chordata > Actinopteri > Cyprinodontiformes > Cyprinodontidae > Cyprinodon > Cyprinodon tularosa. The sequence goes on from NW_024039599.1 coordinate 149,439, forward strand.
AATAGAAAACAGAAAGAGGATCATACAGATCTTACAAAATATGTTTATATATATATATATATATATATATATATATATATATATATATATATATATATATATATATATATATATATATATATATATATATATATATATATATATATATATATATATATATATCTATATATAGATATATATCTCTCTCTCTCTCTCTATATATATATATATATATATATCTCCCTCTCTCTCTCTCTATATATATATATATATATATATATATATATATATAGAGAGAGAGAGAGAGAGATACATATGCCTTTAAAATGCTTGTTTAGAATAAAAAAAAAACCTACTGAGACAATTTCTTCATTTGCGTCCTTTGGTCCATGTCAAAGATAAAATATTATGCCAAAATTCACTTTATAAACAATTTGTAACTGTCGTGTGACATGACTCATGAGGCTAATCTATAAGGTTCAGAAATAGAAAAGTAACATTTTAGCTCTCTCATTTCCTTTCTCCACCTCTTTGCACTCAAAACGAGCTGTTTGAAAATGTTTGACACATTCCTGGTATATCTCTGACCACTGTGGATTTTTGTTCCCCTAAACGAGAGGTACCACCAGTATTGTCCAGAGTGGAATTTAAAATACATTATTCAATATATATATATATATAAATAAATAAATCTAAAAATATCTCCCAATAAAAAAAATAAATATAAAACCAATGGCTTGAAGTTTACAATGGTTTTATTTTGTTTTAACAGACTCCTGCACCTTATCATTAAATCTCTCATGCTTTTTGGTTCTGTCCCAGCAGATATATGAACTGTTTCAGCATCTGATTTTGTGTTTTCACAAAGCAAAAAAACATCAAACCACAAAGTGCTTTTTTATATACATTATCCATACCGTTTTATATAAATTTCCGCTTTGAAAAGGAAAGGTAATTAAAATTTTACATTTTACAAATAATAAATGTATTCCAGCTTGATTAAACAGCTGGAATACGGGCCAGTTTACTCAAAATTAAAGGTTAAGAATTATTAGCCACCTGCTGTGTCTGGTAAATTTCTTTAGACCACATGCAATGTCTTACAATAGTATAATATGTTTTGTTGCTTGACAACATGGAATTGAGATTGATTGTTTAAGATTTTCAAACAGAGGTCCAACTGTATTTATTTGACCAAAATTAGGCAATTTAGAAAAAAGGATCTGCTGTTAACATCATCTAAGGCAGCAACCTCAGTAGGGAGAAAGCACAGGTCTGTCTGGCGGAGGATGACAATGAACATGTGACTCATTTACCTGGTCTTAAAGTTCTGTCCATGCCAAGAGGACGAGGTTGGTTTAAGCCGCTCGGCTGCCAACAAGACATGGTGGGCACTGCCTAGATAGTCCGAGACGCTGAAGTCCCAGAGGTCAAAGAACAGGCAGGAGATCAAAGCTGAAAAAAAAGAAGGAAGGGAGGATAATCAGGAAGCCGAAGCTAAAGTGTTTAGGACGTGCTCAGGAGTCAGAGCCAGGAGATCCGAGGTAAGAAGAGGTACTGAAAGGTGATCCAAGACGGTGTGAGGAATTAGCTCCAATGGTCAATACACAGGGAGAGTCCAATAGGAGCCCGAGGACAGGCAAACAGATAAGAATGGGGAAAGGCAGGCTTAGAGTTCCAGAGGCAGAAAGGTTCAGGATCAGGCAATCAGACACGCTCAGATATGCTGGAGAACTCTCACCAAAGGCTTGAATAATCTAAAGAGGCTGGATCAGGTTAATCAGATGAACAGTAATGAGAAATTGGGCAAAGCTAGGCAGGTAATTGAAACAGGCCAGTCATCAGCGCTAAGATCATTACACAGAAGCTATACACAAGTTCTTTTTTTTCAAAAATTTAAACAAAAAATACAGATACATAACATGATTGCAAAATGCATTTCGTGCACAAGAAACTCTTTTCCAAACATTTATTTTTTTCAAAATACTGTAAGACTTGAAAGCAATCCTTTGAAAAGGGTAAAGAACCTTCACTGACAATATATTACTTTGCATAATTTAGTTTAGAGTGTGTTTACTGCTTTAAAAATGTACTATGTTGATTATTGCAAAACAAACTATACTTTGGACATAACAAACAAACAAAACTTAGGATGAATAACTGCTCAGCTCCTTCTAAAGTCTGTACTTTGTAAAGGCCAGCTTGCAATAACAGCTGCTGTGTGACTTTGCATAAGACTCTTTAAGATTGTCGCATTTTGCAGGAGGGATTTAAATGGAATGACTTCAATTAGGGGATAGTAAATTTGATTGAAGACTAAACCTTGATTTTGCCATTCTAACACGTTTTTGATTTTTTTCCTTTGAGGGTGTTTTTTTATCAGTATTGTGTATTTTACGTGTTATTATCCTGTTGAAAGTTATACATACGCAGCAATCTCTCTCTGGTAGATCGATACAGAGATATTCTATTGCTCGGCCAGAGACAGTGTTTTCCTTAGTGCCTTAAAAATTCAATTTTTGTCTCAATTGAGCACCTTCACCAATACATTTTGTGAATGTCTTATAGCAAATTTGAAATGGTCGAAATGCTCTATCATTTTTTGACAAGAGATTGTTTCTGCACAATCTTCCACTAATCCAATATAAATATCAGATCTATATCTACATGTGACTTATTAGGGTCCAATAGAGTGCAACCTCTGCTCTGTCTCTATGATTAAAGCCATCCTCACCCTGCTTCAATGGCTGGCTGTTGTGGTTTCCATTTGAAGATAATGAATTTGATGATACTCTCGGGGAACATTGCAGTCAGTTTAGCTAATATTGTATTATGAATTGAGAAGTTCTCTATGATATTTTGCAGCTTGGAAGAGTATTGTATAATACTTGACCTGTCTGCTATATTGCTTTGACTATGGGTGTAGGGGCAAACCTCTGAGGCCATCACAGAACAAGAGGACTTTTACAGCGATTATTATGAAGAATGAGGTTTCTCCACAGAAAAAGGCCAAGTTCACAACAATCACACCTAACACATTTTGAGAGTCAAAAAAGCATACAATTGCCTAAACTTTGACACTTGTGCATTTTGAAGTCAGATGCTCTAAATGTTCAACAATCAATACTCTGGACGCTCAATGTGAGTAGCAATTGAGAGAGAAGCTCTGATTTATCTGCTTTAATGAGCAGGAAAATGCTATTTTAACACATTTTTAAGTGAGAAAGCCAAGGCGTATGTTTCATTTCAACTTTGGTAGGCACACTATTAGTCTCAAGTTTCATTGGTCTGATATCATTGATCCTATGCAAAAATATGCATGCTCTTTTTTATGCTTGACATGAGCATTTAGAATAATAACTTCACTAAAAAAGCTGTAAATTTGGGCTGTAGTTACTCTGTTTGGCCCATTCCAGGCGCCATCTTGTATTGTTATACTCTATAAAAGAAATAACACCTGCTATTTATAACTGAACTGCCTCAAAGGGTCATAAAAAATAAAAACGGTAAATAGCAAAGAAATACTGGTAAAAGGGACACCCTCAATTTTTCTTTTTCAGTCGGCTGTGGCCAGGAATTCGAATTTTTGATGGCTCTTTGCTTGTCCATTCTTCCAGCAGTCTTTAGAACTCCTGTCTGACTCAAAATACTATAAAGGTTTTTGTTAATAAAATGTATAATACTTTAGAATTAAATATTATTTTAAGATGCTAAGTTTGGTTCCACAAATCAAAAAACTCTCTCCTGCTTCTTTACAGAACTGCAATCAGCTGCTTTCAACTGTTTTAGCATAGATAATATCTTTTTTTTTTTTAATTGGGACTATTTTCTCAGCCTAATATTAACTGTAGTAACTGCGGTATTTTAGCATGAATAAGATTTTAATTTTGAGATGTAAGCATGCATGCACACACATAAAATCTAGAAAACAGCCAATCAGGATGAGAGAAGGTTAAGGCAGAACAAACAATGAGAGTGGAGGTAAACAGCGCAGCACAGTCACATGCGCCGCTACATGTAAGTTAAAGGAACAGGATAGACCAGGCAGGCACTCGGACGGAGCAACAGCTTCCAGGCAGCGGAGCTGCGAGAGGAAAAGAAGCAACTGCTGCAACAAAGCTGTATTGTAAATTATAAAAATTTTGTTCACATGGAATTATTGGTAGGGCCAAGTAGGTTGGTCCAAAATTTTGGTAGGGACAAGTCCATGTGGTCCCAATAAAAAACCTTCGCCTATGTGGCAATGTAAAACTCAAAATGCCATTTGTGCAGTCTGTTCATCAGGATTATGATCCTACCTAACCTCCTCCCACTTGCAGTCTGTTGTTGACTCTTCAGCTATCCCTCACACCAAGCATGCGTGCAGCAGCAGTTAAGAGGAGGAACTCCCTTTTAACAGAAAAAAACCTTCAGCAGAGCCAGGGTGAGTGTGAGTGACCTTCAGCCGAGGCCAACTGGGGTTCAAGAAGACATAAGGAGATGCACAAAAAGAAGCAGAATAAAAAGAGCAACTGTTAACTAGCTCCACAGGTGGCCAAGTGTAGGAAATACTGTTTCCATTCAACTGAAATTTGAGTTTACTTTTTCAATTTCGCAAGAAAGGAAATGTGAATTTGCAGTGTTTCCATTTGATTTGAGACAAATTAACCAAGCACCACAAAGGCGTCCTATGTCGTCATCCATATTGTGCCTTTACGTATGCAAATCAGTAATGGAGAAAAGTTTTAATTAATGTGTTGCAATCTTGGAGTTGTTCTTATGTTAACTCTATCCCAGTTAGCAATGGCGATGTTGTTTCAAACCATATGTAGCGCATAATAGGACCATCTGGGAAGGCAGCAACAGCAGAAACAGGTGATCATGAGTGAAAGTTTGCTACTGTACGTACGTCAGAGCTGATTTGAAAAGGTGGTTGCATCTCCCTTTTAGCACATTAACCCTTTTTCGCAAAGCCAAAAACCAAATTTGTCCAAATTTTGCCATTCTGATTCATTACGTTGAAATGCACTAAGAAAAAACTGATGGAAACTAACCTACATTCAGGCAGATGAGATCTGGGCCAATTCTCATGTCAAAGGATGAAAGAGAGCACATTCAGTTAGTCACATTGAAGGAACCAAGACTACACTGAAAAGCACACCCAACAGCCAAACTCTAACATCTATAAACAAAGTTGTAAATTGCAGAAGGCAGCAGCTGACCAGCTGAAGCTACAAGAAAAAGCAGAGAAAACATAACATTATTAGTGCAAATAACCAGGGGCACCGTATGGAGGGAAAACTTAGGAAGATTCTAAGGGCCCTTGATTAAGGGGGGCTCCAAAGGAGGACGAAAATAGTTGTCCCTTTATATTTTTCAAATATAAAATTAAAATCCATTAGTTAAATAAATTGTCTTTGTGTTCTGCCTAATTTTTCAGCATTAAACAGCGAAACAAAGCATAATAATATTGACAACCCCCCCTCCTGTGAAATTGCAATAATTGGTTTGGTCCTCAGGTCCTGCATGCGACATCAGGTCACCAGTAGTCACCGGCAGTCTGGACAGGTCGGGCAAAAAGATCAGATGGGAACTGGCAGGCTTAGAGGTCGAGATGCAGAAAATTTCAGGATTACAGATATGCTAGAATAAGTCTCACTAACGGCTCGATATAATCTAGCATTGATGACTGGCCTGAAGGCTAGTTATATATTAACTAATGCAGGTTGATGAATTAAGCAGGTATTGAGAGCTGAGAAGAGCTAAGCAGGTACGTGAAATGGGTAATTGGACCAGGCATCAGGGCTGAGATCATGACTGAAACTCCCACCCTAAGGGCAAATAACAGACGCAATCCTGGACTGATCAGGATGGTCCCTGTGAAAAGTCTAAGTTAAGTCTTTATCTAAGATAAACTTTGCAGGAATCCAGGACCTTTCTTCTGTGCTGTACCCCTCCCAGTCCAGAAGGGTATAGCCTCTCTTCCTGGACCTCAGGATGCAGTTGACCATCGATGGGTCGGGTGGGTGAAGGGGGGCTGGAGGTCGGCACAAAGCTAGAAACTGCAACAGGTTTGACCCTGGACACATTAAAAGTAGGGTGAATCCTCATAGAGCAGGGGAGCTGGAGGTGGACAGCCACTAGGTACACCACGTTAGCAACAGGGAACAGCCCAATGAACCGAGGTGCCAGTTTCCTGCTTTCCACTCTCAGAGCCCAACCCTCTGACCCTCCCAATATTCAGGTGCCGGGATCCTCTGGCAGTTAAGAGCCTCGGTTTCACTCTGCATTGCACTGCTGATAGCTCTCCTTGCCCTCCTCCAGGCTTGCTGCCACAAAGCAGATAACCTGGCCGACAGAACCTTCAAATCTTTCTCCTGGATGGTGAACAAAGGTGGCTAAAAACCAAAAACAACATAAAAAGGGAGAGAGCCCAATAGTGCTTTAAGGAGCAGAATTCAAGTTGGCTTGACCTCTTAGTAGGATCTGACTCACAAAATATGCATAGCTTGTTCTCCATCACTTGATTGGCCTTCTCTGTTTGACCTTCCATCTGGAAGTGGAATCCTGAAGACAGGCTGACAGAGATCCCCAGCATACCGTGGAATTCTGTCAAGTACTGTGAAATAAACTGGGCACCCCTGTCGGAGAATATGTCTGTCAGGCGACCATAGAGGGGAAATACCTCTCAGGCAAGAATACCCCACATCTCCTTAGTGGACAGGAGTTTGGGCATTGGAACCAGATATATCATCTTAGAAAACCTGTCAATGATTGTCAGAATAACAAAGTTACCTTCTAAACTGGGTAATCTGGTGATAAAATTCATGGCAATGTTGGACCATGGTAGGGATTGAATCGGTAGGGGTCTTAATAATCCAGATTATGATCTTCTGGATGTTTTGGCCTGATTGCAATGGAGACAAGCTGCCACAAACTTATGTATATCTGTAGACAGAGAAAGCAATCAGAATGCACTCACATTGAGCCTGGTTCTGCTGGAAGTTTCTTCCTGTTAAAAGGGAGTTTTTCCTATCGACTGTCGCTGCAAACATGCGTAGTGTGAGGGATTGCATTCGAGTTAATGAGTCGATGCAATCAACTGGCTTTTCTTAGATAGTAAACTTTGAATCAATTTGATTGTATGATTTGGTGAACTGTAAAGTGCCTTGAGATGACGTGTTGTGACTGGCCGCTATATAAATAAACTGAATTGAATTGTGCCTGAATAACACTGATAGCTCTGATTATACCAGGATGACAAAACAAGGACCTGTGGTAGAATTCTAAAACCCTCCTTGTCAAAAAGTCAGAAACAAACAAATGATCTTTCTGGCAGGCTTCCGGGGGCTGGTGGTAACAGAGAGCCCCTCTCTCTTCCTTCTCTAATTTAACCGTACTGATGCAAACCTCACAGACTCTGGTAAAACATAATCCTATGCACCACCAACTTTTTATAACTCATGGTAGCATGCGGGACGTCTCCCTTTTAGCTACGTGGTTAGCACGTAGCCACGGCCTGTAGCAGCACCTCCGCGGCGCTGCTCCGTCTCTTCGTCTCACCCTGAAATCCTACATCCTCCATTACCCCTGTGCTCCAGACTGTCTGCCCAAAGCAAAGCCTACATCCTCCACTGTTCCTCCCGTCTTGCTCCGCTCTGATTTCTTGGGAGTTTGAGAAGAGCATGCGCTATATTATTAAATTCATAGCAGCAAAACATGCGGAAATGAACGAGGGTTTCAATTACAAATCATTAAAAGTCATTAAATTATTACTTTTTAAATTAAGCCCTTAATTGGCACCAATTAAATGAGATTATCTTGGCATTTGAAATGCTTTATCAAAAAAAAATGTTTATAAAAACAATTTCTTCAAATATATATCGTTGCTCATAAAGCTGTATGTTTGGAAAAGAAGCTCGTGGCGGAGAGAAAGCTAGGGAATGGAAAATGCTAAATTCAATAAAAGTGGCTGAAAAACGAGGAATTCGGGACATGGCTGCAGCCTGTCAACAGTAAAGATAATGGATTTTTCCCTGATATATATATATACGGCATACTTCCAGTGTTCCGCAACAATGTATCGCAACACTAGCTGATAACTCAGATATTAATTACTATGATAATTTTATTGGTTTTGCTAAAATAAAAGGTAAAAATCAGAAAAAAAGATGGAGCAATATGTTTTTAACAGAGAGGACTGGAAGGGATTTATGAATTATGCTTTTTATAAAAACTACTAAGGAGCACCACTGCCCCGCTTTAGTTTTCCAACAACATACTGTTGGGATCCTGAGGCTTGCCCACCAGAGGGCGCCGAGGATCCCTTCCTGGGGATTTTTTGTTACTGTTGGGATCTGGGGTTCTGTCTACCTTTTCTCCACCAGAGGGCGTATTGGATCTCCTGAAGCTGGAGCTGACTTCACCAGCTGTTCCTCATCTGCTCATCAGGAGACCAGCATTTAAGTGGGCTGAGGACCACACTCCGGTGCCAGAGTGTTAGTCAGTCACGGTACAGCAAACCCCACTGCATGAAAAGTGAGATTTTCGTCCCCGTAAACCCCCGTAAACTCCCACAGATCTGCCTGATTTTCGTCAGTTTCCGACAATTGTCCGCGTTTGTCGTGCCACAAATTGTCGGAAACGGACTCTGACGTAAGTGGAGAGCGATCAGCTGTACTAATGGCCCTAATTAGCATATGAATGCAGCAAACCCGCGCGGCTGGCCAGGTCTGGCTTGAATAACCTACTCAGTATTGGCTGATTCCACTATTCTCAAACAAATGAAATCGCTCGTGATTGGCAGCAAAACCACACGTGGCCAAGCCAGGCTTTAATTTTCTTACTGAGTATTGGACGGAGCCACTTCTTTTTAAACAAGTAAAGTCGCTCGTGATTGGTTGGCATATATATATATATTTACATATAAAATATATATATATTTACATATAAATTGACATATATATATATATATATATATATATATATATATATATATATATATATATATATATATATATATATATATATATATATATATATATATATATATATATATATATATATATATATATATATTTATTCATTCATATATGTATTCATTCATATGGTGTGTATTTATGTTATCCTACACTACTACACAATTATTATGCTACCATCAAGGACATGAATGAATTTATACAGGAAATGAAGATTTGCCAGGAAGCTGTTTATGCAAAGAAAGAGCTTTATTGAAACACACACAACTATATACAACGCGTATCCAAACACATGCGTTTCTAAAAATTAAAAGTCCGTGAACGGTCCGTTTGCTTCCTCGGGGTTGGAGGTAACTGGCAGCATTCCCTCCGAGGCAGGTCCGATGTGCAGACGCCTACTGTGCGCGGCCCTGTACTTCGGCATCGCTTCTAACCGGGACTGCAGCTTAACACATAGTTCAGTGAGATCCGGCCTACGAAATGGCGGCGACCGTACAATCCATCCAGAGACACCGCCGACGACGGCGGACTTCCAGAGTTCCACTTCCTCATCTGCTAGCACACTCTGCCTCGCTTTCAGCAACTGAAAAAAAAAACAATGAATCAGCGCACTGCGTATGGACACAACACATCTATTAATGCACCTGAAAAATAGTCACCAAATAAAGTCTTACCCTCTTTCTTCTGGCCCGACTCCGAGCAGATTGCCTCCGCACGCAGCGTGTTGGCTGGCTGCGTATATCTGAAGCTCCTGCGTACCATCTGAAAATACGTCTTACAGGCAGCTGGAAAACAATTAAATGAGAGTGGTATAAATAAAAAATCAAACGCAAGTCACAGTAACAAGGAAGGAGAAAACATTAAAACAAGTCACTTACACACAATGTCGTCTTTATCAACATCGTGCAAATCTGGACTTGCTGATATGGCTCCGAGCAAATAGGAGGTCACCGCCTCATTGTGAGGCGACAGTAGTCTGTGAAAACAAAATGTAAAGCTATGATCGGTATCTATCCGTATCCTTTGCCTTTTACCGCAGAATGAAAGCATATTCTTTAAATCTTACCCTTGCTCCGGTTCATAGCGCCTGCAATTAGTCTCTGAGTTGTGAAGACGGTGTACTGCTTCCTGTGAATCACAAAAAATACACTTTAATAAAGCTTGTTCTTGCAAGGCTAGGCTAGATAGGCTAATAGCTAGGCTGCTATTAGCCGTAGCTTAGGCTAGGCTGCTTTTAGCCTAGCAGGCAGTAATCGAACATATATTTACCGCTAGCATCTCTTCTTTGAGTTCGTCTTGTTCGATGCAGAGTCGCCATCGCGTCCAAGAGGAGTTTTACCCCGAAATCCGGACGCTCCAGACACAAAGCAAAGCATACATCCTCCACTGTGGCTGCAGAGCTCCGCTCTGAGTTTCTTGGAGATCGTAAAGAGCATGCGCGAGATGAACCAGGGTTTCCGCGGATCAATAAAAATAATAAAAAAATCATTCATTTTTTTTAAATCAAGGCCTTAATTGGCACTAAAATTATTTAAATATGTTTATCGAAGTATTTATAATTCTTTAATAAAAAATGCTTATAAAAACAATTTCGTCAGATATATTATATCGCTCCAGGCGGAGAAAAAGCTAGAGGATATATATATATATATATATATACGTATATATGTGTGTGTGTGTGTTTACATACATACAGGAGTCATGGAACTCTGCTTGCAGCTCCTTCATATTTCATGTACACTAATAACTTGTGTACATGGTTCTTGTTGATGGCATTAAAATCATTTCTAATAGCATTTAAATAGCATTAAATTAGAGTCACTCATTCCTGTATGAACCCTGTGAGTGCTTAATTTAATATGACATATTAAAAAAATCCCACCATCATCCAGCATATGTTCAGTTTCTGCCCAAATATATATTTATATTTTTGTAGATTTTTGTAACGGGGATAAGGATAATTCAAAACTGCTTTTTTTGAATGAACTTGTTCTCTTCTCCCAAACATCTCTTTTCATTCCTGTAATAAGAAGTTTCTTTTGAATGGATTTGATTAAAGTTTAAGTCCCACGGTCTAAAATAAATATTTTGATGGAGATGAGAAATCTGCTTCCTCGTTGGTGAATAACCAATAGTTTGGATCCAATCATTTAAATAAACGGTGTTAGTTTTTTTTTATATATATATAAGAATTGTGCTATAATTTCTAGTCACCGATCTGTTGCTGCTATATTTTAATTTGACGAACCGGAATTTGTCGATGTTCTTTTTCCTGTTTGGTGCAATTGCAATTGCGGATCTTGACCTGGTCGGACCTTATGACCACAGTGTACCAATCTTCTGATGGCTACTTCCAACAGGATAATGCGCCATGTTATAAAGTGAATCATCTCAGACTCATTTCTTGAAACTTTTCCACTTAAGTTATTGTGAATTGAGCATATTGACAGACAACATTTTATTTTTTATCTTAAATGCAATTTTTTTTTTTTTTTATAATTACTGCTCTAAATGTATTGCTCTGTCAGCTAAAGTCTGTTTTGGTCTCTATACTTTAATTAAATAAACCAATTCAAGCTAAAATGTAAGAGGCTATACTGAGCCTGATCTCTTTGTATCAGAGATTTTCTTACCTTTTAGAAAAATGTCACTTGGAGTAAAACCCCCCCTGCAACCCTGATTTGCATTTGTATAGCTCACAGCATGTTCATTTACATGTTAAAGCCTCCCCTAGAATTCCATGGGGGGGAGGCATGGGGGGAACACTGCCTAACAAAGTCCACGTCAATCTCTGACAATTTACGGGAGTTTTCGGCGAAGCCTGCAAATTGCCGTAAACTGCCGCTAACCTGAAGTTCCACGACAATCTACAGTGCCGCATATTGACGAAAATCCCACTTTTCATGCAGTGCCCTGTGCCAACCTGTCTGTCTAGTCTTTTGACTATGAAACCAGAACCTGATCCATTTTGTCTTCTCTGCTTCCCAGGTTGAAACTGCCTGAAACCAATAACCCCCTGAAGAGTTTTCTCTGTTGGAAATCGGTCTGCCTGATCTCAGAAGAACCCTGGAGAACCCAACCTGCCAAAGATCTGCCAACCTGCTCCCTGAAGAATCTGGAAGGGAAACTCAAACCCAGAATCTGCAAGCCCTAAACCAAGCTCAGCCTCCTCCAAGTCCTCAGCCTGCCGACAGCCTCTGGACCCTCCTGGTTCTCCCTTCTGCCGCTCAGCTCAAACCTCTGAACAGTGAATCCAGTCGTGACCAGCCCCTGGACCTGATTACCCACCTGACCTGTTTTTGTACATATCCTTCATGAAACCTTTGAACTTTTTCCCTGCCTCCGGTTGTGTTCTGCATATGGGCTAGCATCCTGAAACCCATTATGACACATACTCCTTTTACTTGTGATTAATTAGTAATGATCTGGTTTTAGAACGAACTAAATTTGGAATACTACACATATTATCGTGGAACCACTGATTTAAGAGGAAAGATTGGCTGTCACATATAACTAATCTGTTTTGCCCCTAGCAAAATTGTGCAACGATCCAATCTATCTTTATAAAGCAGTCCTGTGCAGCATATTCCATCTGTCTTCTGTTTAAAATAGCACTAGCCGAGGGCAAACTTGAAATAAAGAAGACACATAGAGTGTAATGTCTAAAAAGAAACACAAAGTACATTTTAAATAATTAGCAGAGTTTAGAAGCAAGGTCACATTGGCTGTGATATAATATGGTGGTTTTGAAAGGATGGCTTTGGATGATTAACTTCTCCTGAATAAACGGTTCAAATTCGCTAGCATTGTATTGTTGACTATGCAGTAATAACTGTTACAATAATAAACATTGTCGGTAGGAAAAAATGAAAAGCAAAACACTGCACACACAAGAAGTAAATCCCTCATCTTTGTCCCTGGCCTACTTATAAAGCACTCTCAGGAGTCAGAATTTGTAAAGGTTATGTCCTGTGGAGTAAGTTGGGCTAAGAGGGGCTTGCAGAGCAGAGTGAGACGCCTCACAGCCCTTTTATGAGCAAAACTGTATCCTCTTCTCCAGTGACAAAATTAAGATGAAACATGGACATTGGTTCTCAATGTCCGAAATTATTATCATGGTTTATGGCACAACACCTAATGCACATAGGTCCATTTTACTAGGGACTCCAGATTGCCATTTTCCCAGATCCTTCATAAAGTTTGCTCCCAAGTTTATCTTTTTGGTCTTATCAGTGTTTGAAAATGATAGAAATGTTGTTTATCTACCTACCAGGCATGACTACTGCATCCATTAGCAACACAACCCTTTGGCATCAGGACAAATTTCACAGTAGGCCTATCTATATACAATTAAAACTAGTTATTACTACATAATTTTTTACCCCTCCTGTAATGGCGGCTCTGTCATCAGATGTGATATCCCAGATGTATGACATCACATGATGTTATGTATTATGTATTGCAGTAACTCCCAGCAACTCCCCATCCTGCAAGCACCAGTGAGGAACAACATATTCCTGGCATCAAACTTGATTTCTATTTAGGATAGGGTGACCAAACGTCCGTATTTCCCGGGACATATCCGTATTTCACGTCCTGTCCCGGGCGTCCCGGGTTTTTTTTAGAAAGTGAGGAAAAATCCTGATTTTTTAAATTACCTTAATTGGACCATTAAATTTAAAGGTACTAGGGCACTGCGCACGACGCTGCGTGTGACGTAAACCCTGAGCCGCGTCAGTGCGGGCAGCCCTGTTCTTAATCAGAATATAGATAGCGCGGCTGTCAGTACGTCAACAATATGCAAAAGCACAAATGTATGTTTACCGATGATTTACAAAAGAGTTTCAACCGCTTTCAGACCGGGTCGAGACAAACGGGAGGCCTTGTGCACAGTGTGCAAAGCAGGCACATATGTCTCGGTGTCCAATGGAGGTGCAAGGAATCTGAAAAGCCACCTGGTCACCGAAAGTAAAGATAGTCTATTGATATGTTTGTTTGTTTTTGCCCTAAATTCATAAAACACAAATGCAGCCTTAAATAATAGTTGCTTTGTGATACTTACAAATATTTTCGTTTAAAAAGAAATACTCAGAAACGAAAAATAATTTCAGCTTTTAATTTAAAAACAATAATAAAGCGTAATTTCAGTTTAGTAATCACACTTCTTCACTCCAGGACTATCCAACAAGATGAGGCTTCAAACAGAATATGGTGGACCAAGTCTTGGAGCAAATCCCCGTTATAAAAAGGGTTCTGGATGACTGGAGGCATCAGCATCTCATCCCCAGCTGGCAGGACATTGCAGTTTTGGAGTCTGTGAACGTGGCATTAAAGTCAGCAGCTGATTTTACTGATCTGCTGTCTGGCAAAAAATTATGTCACAGTCTCATCCATTAGACCTGTCCTGAAACTCCTCACTGAAGAGGTTTTAAAAGCATCAGACGAAGACACCACTCTGACCTTGGACATCAAGCAGAAAATATGCAGTGTTCTGGAGGAGAAGTACAGATCATCTGCTCTACAAAAAACTTTGGCAAAGTCCTGCTTGTTGGATCCAAGATATCAGGGCAATGTTTCGGATGATGATGGGCAGGCAAAGCACGAAATGATCGAGGACACATTACAGATGGAAGATGGAGGGAGCACTGGTGCCAGTGTGTCAGCTGCTGCCGGCCAGATCCATCAGCACAGACAGGACAGCCACAAGCGGCAAAAAAGAAAACTCTGGGAGACCTGCTTAAGTCACACACAAGCACGTCTGCAACCATCCCAAAGACAGTCAGAGTCGACCTGGAGCTAACTTGCTACCTGCAAGAGGATCCCATATACCCGAATGTAACCCCCCTGGCATGGTGACACAACAACAAGGAGAGATTCCCCTTGCTCTCAACAGTCGCATGCAGGTAGATGTGTATTTGCACAACGAGCGCACCGTCCGAGAGGGTTTTCAGTGTCGCTGGAAATGTTGTCACCCCTCTCAGATCCTCTCTCAAATCGCATAAGGTTAACATGCTGGTTTTCCTTGCCCGCAACAAGGGCATGGCTGAGCTTTAAATCACTGTCATTTGTTTGTGTGTGAATTAAGAATTATGGTGCTTGTTACATTTAATTTTGTATAGGCGTACTTAGGTTAAAAAAATATAACAAAATGGGCACTTGTTTTTTTTTATTAAAGATGCTGCAGTCAAATTTGCCTTTAAAAGTTCAACCTTCTTCTGAATTTTGTTTTTGTTAAGTTCAGACTGAGAAATAAGGCATATATGTGCCATTACTGCCCTTTGATCTGCGTTCAATAAAACGTTATAAAATTGCCATATCTTTTATTGTAACCTTTTTTTTTTTATGTTTAAGCACCATGTTTCAAAGGAAATTTTGCCTTGTAGTTGGTAATTTACCAATATAAGAACACATTTACGAAATAAATACATTAGGATAAAGAAAAAAAGATGGTGCAATAATAACGCATATTGCAATATTTAGCCTCCTTGAATAATCGCAGGGGGAATTCCTCAACTGCGACAGCCCTACTGGAAATATCCCCAGATTTTTCCCCAGAAATCTGGTCCCTTTACCCCAGAAAGATCTGTAAACCAAGAGGGCTATCAATTCCGCCATGCAGTCGACACATTTAGTTACGCATTTCTGTCCTGTATTAAGAATTTGACTTAACACTTTAAATGAGACCTGCAATGACTTAGAGGCAACAATAGGTATTTTCTTGTTATTTCTTCATGAAGACCAGAGTTATGGAGTGCCTAACTGTCCTATACACAAATGCCCACACTCGACTTTTTTTTTTTAAATCTGGAACGTGTAACAAAAGTAATTTCCCTCTGGGATTATTAAAGTATTTCCGATTCTGATTCTGATTTTAGACACAAAAATCAAGGGACTGAATGGATATGTATGCAACTCTTGATTTTTTTATTCCATAAAATACTTTGAGAGACATGTTTTTGGATATATTTCACAATTCCAGATTTTTGTTAATAATGTGAACATTTAAGAATTTTATCAGACAAGGTAGCGTCTTTCTTTGCTGAAATCGCGAAGACCACATCAATAAACTGAAAAGTCAGCATTCTGCAGATTCTGGTGTTTTCATTTATTTATCCATTCATCCATTTTCTGACAAGCTTAATCCCAAGCAGGGTCGCAAAGGGTGCTGGTGTCTATCTTCAGCTGTCTACGGGCGGGAGGTGGGGTACTCGCTGGACAGGTCACCAGTCCACCGCAGGGCAACACAGAGACAAACAGGACAAACAACTATTGACACACAACTTCACACCTAAGGAGAATTTAGAGAAGCCCATTAACCTAACAGTCATGTTTTTGGACTGTGGGAGGAAGCTGGAGTACCTAGAGAAAACCCACACATGTTCAGGGAGAACATGCAAACTCCATGCAGAAAGACCCCTGGGCTGGGAATCGAACCCGGAATCTTCCTCCTTCCTCCACTGCTCTACTGAACAGCAGTTTTCATTTATTCTCCTCATTAATTACTGTGAAACTATCGCTGTCGAATAATTTCCCTTTTTCTGGCTGCTCCACCTCTTGTCTCTATATAATAAATTTCAGGTATGCTGCTATAAAGACATTTGTTTTCCAGTTAGAAATTAACTTAAAGAATGACATTCATTCTGAGCTGAGAGAAGGAAGGCAGTGATGCACTCATGAGTTTAACGACTTCTTCAGCCACTGATGCTGTTGTCTCATAATGCTTTTCGAAAACCAATAAAAATGATGAATAGCAAACGATAATGGCAATGTATTTTGGTACAATGACATTTACACCTTGTTAGGATGACAATGGTGCAAAAAGCACACATTTTCTTGTCAATTAGCTTGCAATAAACATACATCTCTTCAGACAGAGAACATGTGTTGCAGGTGCATGTTTTGCAGGCTGGGTTAAACTCTGCAGTAAGGGACTCGGATGGAGGTTTTGCAGGCTGGTTTAAACTCTGCAGATGGGCACTGAGGTTGAGGTTTTGCTGGGTGGGTTATTTTTTGCAGAAGGGGGGGGGAGAGGTTTTGCAACGTGGTTTAAACACTGCATATAGGGACTGAGGAGGTTTTGCAGCCTTATTTAAACTCTACATTAGGGACTGAGAAGGAGGTTTTAAACGCTGCAGATAGGCACTGAGGAGGTTTTGCAGGCTGGTTTAAACTATGCAGACAGGGACTGAGGAGGAGGTTTTGCAGACTGGTTTAAACTCTGCAGATGGAGACTGAGGTGCAGGTTTTCTAGACTTGGTTGAACTCTGCAGTAAGGGATTTGGATGGAGGTTTTGCAGGCTGGTTTAAACTCTGCAAATGGGGACTGAGGAGGAGGTTTTGCGGACTGGTTTAAACTCTGCAGATGGAGACTGAGGTGCAGGTTTTCTAGACTTGGTTGAACTCTGCAGTAAGGGATTTGGATGGAGGTTTTGCAGGCTGGTTTAAACTATGCAGATGGGGACTGAGGAGCAGGTTTTGCAGGCTGGTTTAAACTCTGCAGATGGAGACTGAGGTGCAGGTTTTGCAGGCTGGTTTAAACTCTGCAGATGGAGACTGAGGTGCAGGTTTTCTAGACTTGGTTGAACTCTGCAGTAAGGGACTGGGATGGAGGTTCTGCAGCCTGGGTTATGTCCTGCAGGTAGGGACTAAGGAGGTTTTACAGACTGTTTGAAACTCTGCAGATGGAGACAGAGGTACAGGTTTTGCAGGCTGGTTTAAACTCTGCAGATGGGCACTGAGGTGGAGGTTTTGCTGGGTGGGTTATTTTTTGCAGAAAGGGAGGGATAAGGAGTTGTTTAAACCAGCAGCCTGGTTTAAACACTGCATATAGGGACTGAGGGGGTTTAGCAGGCTGGGTTAAACCCTACAGTAAGGGACTGAGGTGGAGGTTTTGCAGGCTGGTTTAAACTCTGCAGATAGAGACTGAAGTGGAGGTTCTGCAGGCTGTTTTAAACTCAGCAGAAAGGGACTGAGCTGGAGGTTTTGCAGGCTGGTTTAAACTCTGCAGATGGAGACGGAGGTTGAGGTTTTAGAGGCTAGGTTAAACTCTGCAGTAAGGGACTCGGATGGAGGTTTTGCAGCCTGGTTTAAACTCTGCAGATGGGCACTGAGGTTGAGGTTTTGCTGGGTGGGTTATTTTTTGCAGAAGGGGGGGGCGAAGAGGTTTTGCAACGTGGTTTAAACACTGCATATAGGGACTGAGGAGGTTTTGCAGGCATGATTAAACTCTGTAAATAGGGACTGAGGTGGAGGTTTTGAAGACTGGTTTAAATTCTGCAGATATGGAATGAGGTAGAGGTTTTGCAGCCTTATTTAAACTCTACATTAGGGACTGAGAAGGAGGTTTTGCAGCCTGGTTTAAACACTGCAGATAGGCACTGAGGAGGTTTTGCAGGCTGGTTTAAACTATGCAGACGGGGACTGAGGAGGAGGTTTTGCAGGCTGGTTTAAACTCTGCAGATGGACACTGAGGTGGAGGTTTTGCTGGGTGGGTTATTTTTTGCAGAAAGGGAGGGATAAAGAGTTGTTTAAACCAGCAGCCTGGTTTAAACACTGCATATAGAGACTGAAGTGGAGGTTCTGCAGGCTGTTTTAAACTCAGCAGAAAGGGACTGAGCTGGAGGTTTTGCAGGCTGGTTTAAACTCTGCAGATGGAGACGGAGGTTGAGGTTTTAGAGGCTAGGTTAAACTCTGCAGTAAGGGACTGTGATGGAGGTTTTGCAGCCTGGGTTATGTTCTGCAGGTAGGGACTAAGGAGGTTTTGCATCCTGATTTAAACTCCGCAGATAGAGACTGAGGTGGAGGTTGTGCAGACTGGGTTAAACACTGCATATAGAGACAGAGGAGGTTTTACAGGCTGTTTGAAACTCTGCAGATGGAGACAGAGGTACAGGTTTTGCAGGCTGGTTTAAACTCTGCAGATGGGCACTGAGGTGGAGGTTTTGCTGGGTGGGTTATTTTTTGCAGAAAGGGAGGGATAAGGAGGTGTTTAAACCAGCAGCCTGGTTTAAACACTGCATATAGAGACTGAAGTGGAGGTTCTGCAGGCTGTTTTAAACTCAGCAGAAAGGGACTGAGCTGGAGGTTTTGCAGGCTGGTTTAAACTCTGCAGATGGAGACGGAGGTTGAGGTTTTAGAGGCTAGGTTAAACTCTGCAGTAAGGGACTGTGATGGAGGTTTTGTAGCCTGGGTTATGTTCTGCAGGTAGGGACTAAGGAGGTTTTGCATCCTGATTTAAACTCCGCAGATAGAGACTGAGGTGGAGGTTGTGCAGACTGGGTTAAACACTGCATATAGAGACAGAGGAGGTTTTACAGGCTGTTTGAAACTCTGCAGATGGAGACAGAGGTACAGGTTTTGCAGGCTGGTTTAAACTCTGCAGATGGGCACTGAGGTGGAGGTTTTGCTGGGTGGGTTATTTTTTGCAGAAAGGGAGGGATAAGGAGGTGTTTAAACCAGCAGCCTGGTTTAAACACTGCATATAGGGACTAAGGAGGTTTAGCAGGCTGGGTTAAACTCTACAGTAAGGGACTGAGGTGGAGGTTTTGCAGGCTGGATTAAACTCTGCAGATAGAGACTGAAGTGGAGGTTCTGCAGGCTGTTTTAAACTCAGCAGAAAGGGACTGAGCTGGAGGTTTTGCAGGCTGGTTTAAATTCTGCAGATATGGAATGAGGTAGAGGTTTTGCAGCCTTATTTAAACTCTACATTAGGGACTGAGAAGGAGGTTTTGCAGCCTGGTTTAAACGCTGCAGATAGGCACTGAGGAGGTTTTGCAGGCTGGTTTAAACTCTGCACATGGGGACTGAGGAGGAGGTTTTGCAGGCTGGTTTAAACTCTGCAGATGGAGACTGAGGTGCAGGTTTTCTAGACTTGGTTGAACTCTGCAGTAAGGGATTTGGATGGAGGTTTTGCAAAGCCCGTCAAACAATGTTTAAAATTAAAAATACAGTAGGTTGAAAAGGCAGAATATCTATCTATCTATCTATCTATCTATCTATCTATCTATCTATCTATCTATCTATATAGATATACATATATATCTATATATAGATATATATATAGATATATATAGATATATATACAAACTTCAGTCATGTAACTGTGCTTACAGCTCCTTATTTCATGTAAACTAATAACTTGTGTACATGTTATTTGTTGATGGCATTAAAATTATATCTATTAGCATTAAATTAGAGTTCCTCATTCCTATATAAACCCTGTGAACGTTTAATTTAATATGACATATTAAAAAAAATCCCCATCATCATCCAGCAGATGTTCAGTTTCTGCCAAAATATTTTCTTTCTGTGGATTTTTGTAACAGGGATAAACAGGATCATACATAGTTTGTATGAACTCTGTTTGTTCTCTGCTTCCAAACTCATCATCTCTTCATCCATTCCTGCAATAAGAATTTTCTTTTAAAGTTGTAAGATGCGCTCTAGAATCTCACAACCTCTTCCTGGTCTGTTGAAGCACCAATAGTCTGCATCCAATTATTTAATTAATTGCTCTTAGTTTTTTGGATATTGGATTTTATTGGAGTAGTTTATTGGATTTTGACGGTGAAGGACGGAGAAGACGTACGTGGACAGAGACGTGCGGAGGAGTAGCGGAGGATGTTGAACAGATGTGAGCGGAGTGGAGCGCTGACGGAGTAGTTGGAATCTGGGGGTAAAGAAAGACAAATACACGTCCGGCTGGGTGCGGTGCCGGACGCCAGACAGTGCAATGAAAATCCGGACTGTCCGCCCTAAAGCTGGACATCTGGCCACCCTACTTCCAACTCCTGTTCTTTCCCACTCGCCACACCGACACAATTCTCCACAACAACTGATTTTTTTCTTCCCCGCCCACATAATTTAGAATTCTGATCACATGACCCATGACATCATTACATACATGAGAATACTACCAAGCATTCCATTTCCGGAAGTCTCCTGTAGCGTGTGCTTCTCTTGAGTTAACTCCTTGTAATTAGAAAAGTTAAGACTTTTCCACAGAACAAATCTGCCCAGTTATCAGAAAAAGAAGCTTTTAGTTTAAAACAAAGCTTTGTGTTTTAATCCAACCAACAATTTTATTGTTTTCCTTAGGAGGCTGACTTGAATCAGCGACTAAGGCTGGAATTGACCAATTCGTCCTTTTTCATTTGCAAATCAGGTGAATTAAACGTCATAGCCGCCATGTCAACCATATCTAAATCAGGTAATACTATGGGACTTACATCTGGTAGCACAGCTACAAACCCTTCTGGAAATGTGACTTGGGCTCAAGTTCTTAAAAGTAAGAAAAAGCCAGAAAATGCTCCAAAAATAGCAGCTGGACTCGCTTTGAGTCAAGTTTGTGCTTCTAAGCCTGTGGTGAAGCCATTGCAACCAGCCCCAGCTCGTGTTGAGAGACCAGCTAAAGCTGCAAAGCCTGAAAATCCAGGAAGAAATCCACTTTTACAACTTCAAAGTAAGAAAGCTGTTCATGGAGGACATGGAGCTGACAAAAAGACCGGAGGTAATATCATGATTTCTAAGATTGAGTTTCACAGAGCCTTAAGCTCCAGAGACTGGATGATCACAGAACTTCAACATGAAAACATGAGTTTAGCCCAACATATCAATGATCTCACTGCTGAGCTCAACAAATTGGAGGCAGCTCGTCAACATACCAACGAGAAAGCTAGGCAGCTGGAGTCTGAGCTAACTGCTGAAAGGAAAAAGGTTCAGAAGGCTGGGATCTGTTTAAGCTCAAAAGATTTGAGGATCAAAGCTTTGCTACAAGAAATCATCAAGTTATCAGAAACAACTAAGAAAAATGTTGCTGCGCCTCAGAAAATGGATGCAGGGTTTGGATATACCAATGAGAAAGCTAGGCAGCTGGAGTCGGAGCTAACTGCTGAAAGGAAAAAGGTGCAGGAAGCAGAGACCTACTTACGCTCAAAAGATGAGATGATCACAGCACTGCAACAAGAAAACATCAAGTTATCAGAAACAATCCAAAGTTTTGTTGCCTTGCCTCAGAAAATGGAGGCAGTGCGTCAGAATAGCCACGAAAAAACTAGGCAGCTGGAATCTGAGCTAACCGCTCAAAGAAAAAAGGACCAGGAAAATGAAATCTACTTAAAATCTAAAGATGAGAAGATCGCAGCACTTCAAAAAGAATATGTTAAATTATTAGAAATCTGCCAAAGACAAGCTGCTGATCTTCACAACATGGAGGCAGTGTGTAAAAATGCCAACGAGAAAGCCTGGCAGCTGGAGTCTGTGCTAAATGCTAATATGCAAAGGGTGCAGGAAGCTGCGATCTGCATTAACTCAAAAGATCAGGAGATCGCCGCACTTCAACAAGAAAATGCTAAATTATCAATTTACTTGCGGAGACAAGCTGCTGATCTTCACAACATGGAGGTAGTGCGTATAGATGCCAACGAAAAAGCCTGGCATCTGGAGACTGCGGCAACTGCTTTGAAGCAAAGGTTGCAGGAAGCTGCTATCTGCATAAGCTCAAACGATAAAGAGATCGCAGCACTTAAACAAGAAAACATCAAATTATCAACAAACCAGAAGATGCATGCTGAGCACGAAACAATGCCAAAATATACCGACGAGGAAGCTAGACAGCTGGAGTCCACGGTAACTGCTCTCAAGCAAAGTGTGGAGGAAGCTGAGATCTGCATGAGCTTAAAAGATGAGGAGATCGCAGCACTTAGTGAGGAGACTGAACTATCAGCTCAATGGTTAAGGAACGCTGAGCTCAAGTTAAGGTTCACAAGAGAGAGGGTAGCAACACTTCAAGAAGAAAACACCAAATTATTAGAACAAATTAAGAATCTCACTGTCTTGCCTCAGAAAACGGAGGCAGCTGTTCTTGCTGAGACGGTAAATGCAAAGGAGGCTGAGATCTGCTTAGCCCAACAAGTGCAGGAAACCAGTGAAATCAAGGCTGCAATGGAAAAAACGCAGAAAGATCTGGAGGAACAGCGGCAGCAGTTGGAGGAAGAAAAATCCCATTTTATGTCCAACCAACAACAAAGAGATGAGTGTGAGCAGCTGAAAAAGCAGTTGGAGTTACAGGAAGCTGAGTTAGAGCAGGGGGAAGCTTCTGCAAGAACAGTCATGGATCTGGAAATTAGTCTGCTTGCTGAGAGAGCCAGAACAAAGGAGGCTGAGATCTGCTTAGCTCAGAAAGAGCAGGAAACCAATGACATAAAAGCTGTTTTGCTCAAGATGGAACAAGATGTGAAGAACCAAACACAGGTCTGGGCCCAGGAAAAGTCCAGTCTCCTGACAGAGCAGCAGAACACTCTTAGAGATATGGAAGCAGCTATGAAACACCTTCAGGAGGTTCTGCATTGTGAAAGGCAGCTGTGGCAAACAGAGAAGTCCTGCCTTCAAGAGACGGTGGCAAATGCTAAGAAGGCTCTGACAGAGATGGAGGAGGAGAAGAAAAGATCAACAGAGAGCCTTATGGAGGAGTTCAAAAATCTGCAACAGGAGATTGAAAGATCCCAAGAAAGAAAACCAAAAAAGAAATCTTTACGGAAAAGAATTTTCAACCTCTTTAAATGCCATCAGTCAGAAAAATAATTTCTGCTAAACCTCAAGAAACTGTCCTCCAAACTAACTTAAAACTGAAAAAATATTTACTGAACCCCAGATCTCAAACCTTATCACCTACACGCTTTACAATTACCCCCCAACACCCCCACCCCCCTTCCCTATAACCGTGACCCTTAACTTCCATAACCCTTCCTTTAACCTTTAACTCCCCAGACCCTTTCACTAAATCCATAATCCAGTCTATAATATTTAGCCCTCACCCTCCATAAAACTCTATGGTTCCCTTTAAATAAAAAAGTACTGCCTCCATACCAGGGTCTTTTTCTGAGGTAGATTCCTACCTTGGTATTGATTAGATCCCAAGGTAGGAGTGGGGCAGCATGGTGGAGTAGTGGTCAGTGCTTTTCCCTTGCAGAAGGAGACCTTTCTGCATGGAGCTGCCATACTCTCCCATGCCTGTGTGGGTTCTCTCCGGGTGCTCCGGCTAGCCCACCCTTACTTTGTCTTCTTACGTCACACTCAAATGTATTTATACAAAAATATATATATTTATTATAAATACAAACATTTATTGATGATAAAAACAAAAATGTATTTTAAAAAAATTCTAAAAAAAAATCCAAAACACCATTACACATACCTCAATCACACTTCATATACACACACACACACACCCATACACACACACACACACATAATAATCCTGCCACAAGGGGCCCACAGTCCTAATATGCTCCTGGTGCTGGTCCCAAGCCCAGATAAAAGGAGAGGGTTATGTCAAGAAGAGAATTTGGTTTCAGTTATCAAGATAATATTTATATTTTTAACATCTTGAGGGAAAGAGTGGTCCTTTACATTAGTTTTATTTTTAGTAATCTCTCTAAACATAATATAAAATTACACAAAAGGCTTCTGAACATTCCATATATGAATTTTCCAGTATAAATGATTGGGTAGCTGTTAATGAGTAAAGCTAAGTGCTGAATTACAAAGCAAGCTTAAAGGAATAGTACACCCAAAACATGATTAGCCTTCATTTTCTACTCACCCCCATGCTGAACAACACTCTGGAGTACTTTTTTGATATCTCAAATGCATCTGGAGATCTGGGAGGCTTCTTGCTGTCTGCTGACATTCAAATAATGGAGGTCTATGGTGACCGAGGCAGAAAGGTCCATAAAAGTCCACAAAAAACGTGTCAATATTCCTCCATACTGCTCTTCCAATGTATTCCAAGTGTCCTGAGTGGGTAGCATCCAGAATTTACTCGAAACAAAGTCATTTAGAATGTTTTTAGAGCATAAACAGTAGTGTATAGGATTTCCTGAAAGCGCGCACATGCGCGCTCCCGACGCTACGGAAGCCGGCAGACCAAACCAGCGCATTCAGCTCGGCAAAGAACTCATGCTCTTCCTCAACACTGAAGTCCTCAGACATTTTTCTTTCGTTGTTTCTTTCTTTGCACAGGTAAACAGCACATTTCTTCTTCTACGCTTGCATTATTGGCAGAGCAGACGCTGAATGCGCACTTTCATCTGGCTTGGTCTGCCGGCTTCCGTAGCGTCATGAATGCGCTGGCGCGCCCTTTCAGGAAATCCTATACACTACTGTTTATGCTCTAAAAACATTCTAAATGACTTCGTTTCGAGTAAATTCTGGATGCTACCCACTCAGGACACTTGGAATACATTGGACGAGCAGTATGGAGGAATATTGACACGTTTTTTGTGGACTTTTATGGACCTTTCTGTCTCGGTCACCATAGACCTCCATTATTTGAATGTCAGCAGACAGCAAGAAGCCTCCCAGATCTCCAGATGCATTTGAGATATCAAAAAAGTACTCCAGGGTGTTGTTCAGCATGGGGGTGAGTAGAAAATGAAGGCTAATCATGTTTTGGGTGTACTATTCCTTTAAATCAGACAACAACAATACAATCTGATTTCACAGCTCACGATGTATGTGCAGCACGACCCTCTCATACGATCTACCTGCTCACACTGCACGACTAAAAAGCACGTCGGACTCAGCTCCGCAGTGACATGGAGCTGCTCTGACTCGTCTATCTGGAAGCCAAACAAATAGAAGGCGAATATGAAGGCCACCATAGTGAAACGCGCTGCCTTAGCAAATTGTATGGCAAGACACAGAGTAGGATGTACTTCCTCAGGAGGCTGCGATCTTTTAACATCTGCAGCAAACTGCTGTGGATGTTCTGCCAGTCTGTGGTTGCCAGCGTCCTGTTTTACACTGTGGTGTGCTGGGGGGGCAGCACATCTAAGAAGGACACCTCCAGGCTGGATAAACTGATCAGGCGGGCCGGCTCTGTGGTCGGCATGAAACTGGACTCACTGGTGACGGTGGCAGAGAGGAGGACACTGGACAAACTGCTGGACATTATTGACAATGTCAGTCATCCCCTGCACACCGTCATCAGCAACCAGAGGAGCCTGTTCAGTGGGAGGCTGCTCCTTCCCAAATGTAGG
Organism: Cyprinodon tularosa; assembly: GCF_016077235.1. Lineage (NCBI taxonomy): Eukaryota > Metazoa > Chordata > Actinopteri > Cyprinodontiformes > Cyprinodontidae > Cyprinodon > Cyprinodon tularosa. The sequence continues at coordinate 175,414 of NW_024039599.1, forward strand.
ACCAACAGACTCAGGAACTCCTTTGTCCCTCATGCCATCAGGCTCTATAACTCCTCTCTGGGGGGGAGTAGGAAATAGAGTTAAGAGAACAGAAATGAAGGAGTTGTAGATACTCGCTGTGGTTTTTATAATCTGGACACTCTTTTTCTCAACCATTCAAGTGCAATACACTACATAACTGTTAATTTAAGTCATTGTTTTTGCTATAGCCCTCTGTATTTATTTGTCTATCCTCATCCCCCAATACATCTTCCTACACCTTATTTAATTGATTCTATTTGTTCAATTGTATATACTGTGTCTAAACATCCTCTATTTTTCTTGTATGTGCAATTTTTCCTGCTACTGGAAATACAATTTCCCGAAGGGAGTAATCCCAAGGGATTAATAAAGTCAAGTCTAAGTCTAAGTCTAAATTGTGCAATTTTGTGCTGAAAGCCCTAAAAAGAAAAGGCGGTGAAATATTTGGGAAAAAGACATGACTGAGCAAACATGGCTACTATGGTCTGTCAATTTTACAGACATTACTGCATTTCACTCATTGCATCCCTGCCATGTTTCTGTGTTTACAGAAGAATCCTTGTTTGCGCATGCGCACTGAGCGATTCGCCCACGACGGTCGGGAGAAAATCAAACATGTTTGATTTTCCCCTGACCTGACGATTCCTGATTGGGAGGTGGTTGTGAGAGGCTTATCGCCCCTCGTTACCCCCTGTACACTACCAACTCACGACACACGATGAAGCTGAAAGTCTGCCCGATCGAAAGATTCTCGCACGACTGGAAAATTGCCCCGAAAATCATACAGTGTATGCCCAGCTTTAGTCATTTTGGTCTGCTTGCAACAGAGCAATCAGTAGTTGGACTGCTAATGTATTTAAGCAGCATGAAGGTCCATCCTACTAGGATCATTCCAAGCAAATAGCCATCCCTTGTTCTTCTGGGTGGCTAATTGGTCTGTGTCTGCCTAGGAATGTGCTTATATAAAAAGATAAATAAATTAATAAATAAATAAATAAATAAATAAGGGTTATGACGAGGACTCAAACGAGGCACGTGACGTCGCCCGGTACGGCGGAGCCGGGACCCCACCCTGGAGCCAGGCCTGGGGTTGGGGTTCGTCGGCGAGCGCCTGGTGGTCGGGTTCTTCCTCGCGGGACCCGGCCGGGCCCAGCCCGAAGGAGCGACGCGAGGCCATCCCCCAGTGGGCCCACCACCTGCAGGGGGAACCATGAGGGACCGGTGCAAAGAGGATTGGGCGGCAGCCAGAGGCGGAGACCTCGGCGACCTGATCCGCGGGCGCTTAAACTGGCTCTGGGGACGTGAAATGTCACCTCACTGGCGGGGAAGGAGCCCGAGCTTGTGCGGGAGGTGGAGCGATACCAGCTAGAAATAGTTGGGCTCTCCTCTACGCACAGCCAGGGCTCTGGAACCCAGCTCCTTGAGAGAGGCTGGACTCTCTTCTACTCTGGAGTTACCCGCGAGGAGAGGCGGAGGGCGGGGGTGGGGCTGCTTGTCTCCCCCCAGCTCAGCCGTCTCGTGTTGGAGTTCACCCCGGTAGACGAGAGGGTCGCCTCCCTTCGCCTTCGGGTTGAAGGGAGGACTCTGACAGTTTTTTCGGCCTATGGGCCGAACGGCAGTACGGAGTACCAGGCCTTCTTAGCATCCCTGGGGAGGGTGTTAGAAAGCGCCCCTCCCGGGGATTCCATCATTCTGCTGGGAGACTTCAACGCCCACGTGGGAAACGACAGTGACACCTGGAGGGGCGTGATCGGGAGGAACGGGCCCCCAGCTCTGAACCCGAGTGGTGTCTCATTATTGGACTTCTGTGCAAGTCACGGATTGTCCATAATGAACACCATGTTCAGGCATAAGGATGTCCATCGGTGCACTTGGCACCAGGACACCCTAGGCCGAAGGTCGATGATCGACTTTGTAGTCGTATCTTCTGATCTTCGGCCGCATGTCTTGGACACTCGGGTGAAGAGAGGGGCGGAGCTGTCCACCGACCACCACCTGGTGGTGAGTTGGATACGCTGGAAGAGGAGGAAGCCTGAAAGACTCGGCAGGCCCAAACGTGTAGTGAGGGTCTGCTGGGAACGTCTGGTGGAGCCCTCGGTCAGAGACGTGTTCAACTCCCACCTCCGGGAGAGCTTCTCTCAGGTTCCGAGGGAGGTTGGAGACATGGAGTCCGAATGGGCTGTGTTCTCTGCCTCTATTGTCGATGTGGCTGCCCGTAGCTGTGGCCGTAAGGTTTGCGGTGCCTGTCGTGGTGGCAATCCCCGAACCCGGTGGTGGACACCGATAGTAAGGGATGTCGTCAAGCTGAAGAAGGAGTCCTATCAAGCCTGGCTGGCTTGTGGGACTCCTGAAGCAGCAAGCAGGTACCGTGAGGCCAAGCGTGTCGCGGCCCGGGCGGTTGCAGAGGCAAAATCTCGGGCCTGGGAGGAGTTTGGAGAGGCCATGGAAAAAGACTATCGGTTGGCCTCAAAGCGATTCTGGCAAACCGTCCGGCGCCTCCGGAGGGGAAAGCAGTGCTTCACTAACACTGTTTTTAGTGGGTGTGGGGAGCTGCTGACCTTGAAGGAGGATATTGTCGGGCGGTGGAAGGAATACTTTGAGGATCTCCTCAACCCGACAGACATGCCTTCCGTGGGGGAAGAAGAGACGAGGTGCTTGGGGCTGGGTTCGTCCATCACCCAGGCTGAAGTCACCGAGGTAGTCAAAAAACTCCACGGTGGCAAGGCTTCGGGGGTGGACAAGATCCATCCTGAGTATCTCAGAGCTCTGGATGTTGTCGGGCTGTCATGGTTGACACGTCTCTTCAACATCGCGTGGAGGTCGGGGACAGTTCCCCTGGATTGGTAGACTGGGGTGGTGGTTCCCCTCCACAAGAAGGGGGACCGGAGGGTGTGTTCCAACTATCAGGGAATCACACTTCTCAGCCTCCCCGGAAAGGCCTATGCCAGGGTGCTGGAGACTAGAGTCCGGCTGATTGTCGAACCTCGGCTGCAGGAGGAGCAGTGTGGTTTTCGTCCTGGCCGTGGAACGGTGGACCAGCTCTACACCCTCTGCAGGGTGCTTGAGGGTTCATGGGAGTTTGCCCAACCAGTCCACATGTGTTTTGTGGACTTGGAGAAGGCATTCGACCGTGTCCCTCATGCTGCCCTGTGGGGGGTGCTCCAGGAGTATGGAGTCGGGGGCCCTTTATTAGGGGCCATCCGTTCTCTGTACAAGCGGAGCAGGAGTCTGGTTCGCATTGCCGGCATTAAGTCGGACCTGTTCCCGGTGCATGTTGGACTCCGACAGGGCTGCCCTCTGTCACCGGTCCTGTTCATAACTTTTATGGACAGGATTTCTAGGTGCAGCCAAGGACCGGAGGGGGTCTGGTTTGGGGAACAGCAGATCTCGTCCCTGCTTTTTGCGGATGACGTAGTTCTGCTGGCTCCCTCCTGCCAAGACCTACAGCGTGCGCAGGGGCGGTTCGCAGCCGAGTGTGAAGCGGCCGGGATGAGAATCAGCTCCTCCAAATCGGAGGCCATGGTTCTCGACCGGAAAAAGGTGGCATGTCCCCTTCGGGTTGGAGGGGAGTCCTTGCCTCAAGTGGAGGAGTTGAAGTATCTTGGGGTCCTGTTCACGAGTGAGGGAAGAATGGAGCGGGAGATCGATAGACGGATCGGTGCGGCTGCTGCAATAATGCGGACGCTGCACCGGTCTGTCGTGGTGAAGAGAGAGCTGAGCGAAAAGGCAAAGCTCTCAATTTACCGGTCGGTCTACGTTCCTACCCTCACCTATGGTCATGAAATTTGGATCATGACCGAAAGAACGAGATCCCGGATACAAGCGGCTGAAATGAGCTTTCTCCGCAGGGTGGCTGGGCTCTCCCTTAGAGATAGGGTGAGGAGCTCGGTCATTCGGGAGAGGCTCAGTGTAGAGCCGGTTCTCCTCCACATCGAGAGGAGTCAGTTGAGATGGCTCGGACATCTTCTTCGGATGCCCCCTGGACGCCTCCCTCGGGAGGTGTTCCAGGCATGTCCCACCGGAAGGAGGCCCAGGGGACGACCCAGGACACGCTGGAGAGACTATGTCTCTCGGCTGGCCTGGGAGCGCCTAGGGCTTCCCCCAACAGAGCTGGAGGAGGTGTCTGCGGAGAGGGAAGTCTGGGAGTCTCTGCTTAGTCTGCTGCCCCCGCGACCCGGTTCCGGATAAAGCGGGAGACGACGACGACGAGTACGAGTACAAGAATAAATAACTAAATAAATAAATAAATAAATAAATAAATAAATAAATAAATAAATAAATAAATAAATAAATAAATAAATAAATAAATAAATAAATAAATCTGCATGTTCTCTCAATGGTAGCTTTATCTTGTCCGTTCCTGTTTGGCTGCTTGTCCTTGCCTAAATAAAAGTAACGTTCCAATCTCTGCTGCAATGTAGGCAGTTAAAGCAGGGGTGATAAAAAGCAGTTGCCCGTCTACTCTAGACAAGGATAAACATGTCCTTAATGTGTTCAAGGTTCTCAGATCCTCCTTCTGTTGTGAGCTCCAGACAGTTGATGTCATGAAGGGAAAACAGTTGTTCTGAAATATTTATCTGGATAGATTTATGTCTTTGGTGAAGTTGTTTTCCTTCTTTTCTTCAAGTGTGTGAGAAAGCTCTTTTGTGCAGGGGTGGGTTTAGTTTCACGAGAGAGAGAGAGTGTGCTGGGAGTTCTGAAAAGTATAAATGTACACTCACCGGCCACTTTATTAGGTACATCTGTCCAACTGCTTGTTGACACTTAATTTCTAAGCAGCCAATCACATGGCGGCAACTCAGTGCATTTAGGCATGTAGACATGGTCAAGACAGTCTCCTGCAGTTCAAACCGAGCATCATCATGGGGAAGAAAGGTGATTTGAGTGACTTTAACGTGGCATGATTGTTGGTGCCAAAAGGGCTGGTCTGAGTATTTCAGAAACTGCTGATCTACTGGGATTTTCACGCACAACCATCTCTAGGGTTTACAGAGAATGGTCCGAAAAAGAAAAAACATCCAGTGAGCGGCAGTTCTGTGGGCGGAAATGCCTTGTTGATGCCAGAGGTCAGAAGGGCAACAGTGACTCAAATAACCACCTGTTACAACCAAGGTGGGCAGAAGAGCATCTCTGAACGCACAGTACGTCGAACTTTGAGGCAGATGGGCTACAGCAGCAGAAGACCACACCGGGTGTCACTCCTTTTAGCTAAGAACAGGAAACTGAGGCTACAATTTGCACAAGCTCATAGAAATTGGACAATAGAAGATTGGAAAAACGTTGCCTGGTCTGATGAGTCTCGATTTCTGCTGCGACATTCGGATGGTAGGGTCAGAATTTGGCGTCTACGACATGAAAGCATGGATCCATCCTGCCTTGTATCAACGGTTCAGGCTGGTGGTGGTGGTGTCATGGTGTGGGGAATATTTTCTTGGCACTCTTTGGGCCCCTTGGTACCAATTGAGCATCGTTGCAACGCCACAGCCTACCTGAGTATTGTTGCTGACCATGTCCATCCCTTTATGACCACAATGTACCCAACTTCTGATGGCTACTTTCAGCAGGATAATGTGCCATGTCATAAAGCTGGAATCATCTCAGACTGGTTTCTTGAACATGACAATGAGTTCACTGTACTCAAAAGGCCTCCACAGTCACCAGATCTCAATCCAATAGAGCATCTTTGGGATGTGATGGAACGGGAGATTCGCATCATGGATGTGCAGCTGACAAATCTGCGGCAACTGTGTGGTGCCATCATGTCAATATGGACAAAACTCCCTGAGGAATGCTTCCAGCACCTTGTTGAATCTATGCCACAAAGAATTGAGGCAGTTCTGAAGGCAAAAGGGGGTCCAACCCGTTACTAGCATGGGGTACCTAATAAAGTGGCCGGTGAGTGTATGTGCTTAGGATGGTTAAGTCAGAGCTTTTATATACTCTCCGTCTCACCTAAGGATTTTAAATAAATTTGAACATTTTCTCTTGCAAGAAATGCTTCCCACTAAGTTTCCTAACTTCACACAACATCCTGTAGATAAATATCAGCTGGCCTGCAGCCATCCACACTTGGGGTTACAGATGATAGTGTTGGGTTAGTAACTGGTTTATCTCTGGAATGTTAGGCAGCAACTGAGGTAACTATGACCCCTAAACTGTTTGGTGCATGGGCGTAGGTTTGCATAGGGACCATAGGGACATGTCCCTACCAAAATTTTGGAAGGACCTATTTGTCTCTACCAATAATTGGATGTAAACAACATGTTTATAATTTACTATACAGCAGCCGCTTCTTTTCCTCTCGCAGCTTCTCTGCCTGGTAGCTGCAGCTGCCTGCTCTTTCCTGTCCCTTTCACATAGCAGCGCATCAACTGTGCTGCGCGGTTTAACTCTCTGATTATTCTGCCTTAAGTTCCGCCTTCTCTCTTTCTGATTGCGTGTTTTCTAGTCTGTAGGTGCGCGCGCGCGTGTGCTTGGAGCGCGAAAAAAAAAGACGCTAAAATAAATTAATATTGGGCTACGAAACTAGTCCAAATTAAAAAAAATATTATCTACGCTAAAACAGGCAAAAGGCGAGGAGTTCTTGATGGAGAATATTGACAGACAAAAACTTTTTTTTTTACTTCTTAAATGCTAATTTTTTTTTACAATCTTGGTATAATTCCTGCTCTAAGTGGGTCGCTCTGTCGGCTAAAGGCACATTTTAGTGGCCCTATACTCCAGTTTACGATTAATCAATTACTAAATTAGTTCACGATTATTTAAATAATTTGTTAATATGATTGTTTCAGCCATAGATAAAATACATGAAATCAGCTACACAGAGTAACTACAGCCCAGATGTACAACTTCTAATATTAATATTTTAAATGCTCAGTGTCAGTTCCTCTTATAGTTCCAGTGCACATGTAAATACAATACATTTATTTTCCGTCCCTTGAATGTGTCATGATGGGTTCTCTAATGGAGACCCAAGTATGCAGAACACCACTGACGGACACAAGGATGAAAAGTTTAACAAGTTTATTTGCACAACACACAGAATGTACTGATGACTGGTTCGGGCCTGGGTTCTGGTTTCGCCGGAGTCTGCGTGAGAGACAGAGCAGTTATGGACTGCAGACAGGATTTGATTTCCAAAGGAGCACTGATTGTACCTTGAGGGTTCTTGAGGTTCTCTTTGGGAGAGTCACTGTTGGTTCTGGAGAAGGGTTTATCAGCAGAGTCCGTTTGCTGCTTCAGCGTCTCACGTCTAGCTAGAACAGACCTTGGCTTTGGTTTCCCAGCTCTAGTCCAGAGCTGCTTGGAGGTTCTCAGAGAGTCTTCAGGGTTTGGCTCAGAGGGTCGGCTCGGCAGGCTAGCTCTTCCTGAGCTTTCACAGAGGAGACACGGGTTTCCTGGGAACACAGAGACAGTGGTTAGAATCCAACCTGGATTCAGAGTCATGGAGATTACACAAAGATCTAGGCTTTAGCGCTGACCAACTGGAACAACACTGCGGCGTTGAGGCAAGGTCTGAAGACAGCTTATATAGTGGATCCTCTGATGATCTAGATGAGCTGCAGCTGTGCAGGAGGCTCCCTCAGAGGATCCACGGCGGACTCTGCTGGAGAAAGATGGGATTTTCTCCAGCTCCCAACAGAATGTATTATTTTGCATGATCCAGAGAGAGCATATCCGATAAAAAAAAAATAAGAGTGGGGTTTACCTCTGTTAACCTCTGCACAATTCTATATCTTCAGAAGAAAACACAGGATAAATCCACATATTATAGACTATTTTTGCTTAAACAGACACTGTCTTAGTCGCAGGTAAATTTAAATGCAATCCTTTTCAAAGTGGAAAAAGTCCTAATTCCACATTCATCAGAGCCAGTGATGCTTTAAATATTGATAAACAGCATCTAGTGCATGTAGCGCTTATAAGATTTGTATTAATGTAGCAAGAAATGCTGCTGTTCTCTTTTAACAAAATGAGCCCTGAAGCTCACATTAAGCATAAAAAAGAGCATGCATATTTTTTTGCAAAGGACCAATGAAACTGAAGAGTTGTGTCCCTACCAAAGTTGAAATCAAACCTACGCCCTTGCATTGGCCACAAGAGCCGAGCAAAAACTTCTCCATATCTGGGAGATGAACTGCGGGCCACGGTCAGACAGAATGTCCTGTGGTATTCCATGAAGCCGAAAGACATGTTTAATTAGCAGATGGGCTGTTTGCATAGCTGTAGGGAGTTTTCTCAGAGAGACGAGATGACAGGCCTTGGAGAAACGGTCAATGATTGTGAGGATGGTTGTCATACCTTTCGAAGTGGGGAGACCTGTGATGAAATGCAATGATGGGCTTGTTGCGAGTGCAGGTAGGGCAGGCTAAAACGAACTCCTTGACATCCTTCAGCAAGGAGAGCCACCAGAAGCGACAACTGATGTGGGCTACCGTCAGACTGATTCCTGGATGGGCAGAAAACTTAGAAGAGTGAAGCCAATTAATCACACGAGCTCAGATGGAGGAAGGTACATAAACCGTATTGGGTGGTCTGGTTCCAGGATCAGGTTCAGTCTGTTGGGCCTGTTTAAGGAGATCCTCAATCTCCCAGGTTACTGTGGCAACTGAGCAGCTAAGAGGCAGGATGGGAGCAAGCGACTCCTCAGATTCGTCCGGGGGGAATTGCCTTGAAAGGGCGTTTGATTTAATGTTCCGAGAGCCAGGGCGGAAGGAGATAGAGAGGTTGAATCGAGAGAAAAAAGTGACCAGCAGACCAGACCAGAGTCTTTTGTGCAGATTGGATATAGGAGAGATTTTTATGATCTGTCCAAACCTGAACCAGATGTGCAGCTCCCTCTAACCAGTATCTCCATTCCTCCAGGGCCAACTCTATGGCCAAAAGTTCACAATCTCCAACGTCTTAATTTCTTTCCGCCGGAGAGAGTCTACAAGAGAAAAAGGCACAGGGGTGTAACTTGTCGTCTGAACCGGAAACTTGAGAGAGAACAGCTCCAACTCCAGAATCCGAGGTGTCTATCTCCACCACAAACTGACTGGAGAGATCTGCCTGAGTGAGAACAGGAGCATTAGAAAAAAGTTTCTTTAGATGAGAAAAGGCAGCTTCAGCCTCAAGGGAACAAACAAAGGGAACCTTGGAGGAAGTCAGGGCTGTCAGAGGAAGAGCAATTTGGCTGTAGTTGCGGATAAACCTGCGGTAGAAATTAGCAAAGCCCAGAAAACGTTGGAGCTGCTTCCAAGTCTTAGGTGTGGGCCAGTCCAGAACTGCTTTAATTTTTTCCTCAGTGGGTCTTACCTGTCCGCCCTCAAGCATAAATCCAAGGAAGGAGACTGAAGGTTTGTGGAACTCACACTTCTCAGCTTTGATGAATAGTTTATTCTCAAGCAAACATTGAAGGACTTGGTGGACATGGATCTTGTGCTCTGAAAGGTTCTTAGAAAAGATTAGGATATCATCAATGTAAGCAAAGACAAAAATTTTCAAAAAGTCTCTCAGAACGTTGTTGACCAGGGCCTGAAAGCAAGCAGGAGCGTTAGTTAAACCAAAAGGCATTACCAGATACTCAAAGTGACCAATGGAAGTTTTGAAGGCGGCTTTCCATTCGTCTCCCTCCCTGATACGGAGCAGGTGGTATGCATTTCTGAGGTCCAGTTATGTAAAAACAGTGGCTCCTTGGAGATGAAGACAACAGGTGTAAAGGGTATTTGTTTTTTTACAGTTTTTTGATTCAAACCTCTGTAGTCTATACAGGACCAAAGAGAACCATCCTTCTTCTCCATGAAGAAGAACCCAGCTCCAAGGGGTGAAGATAACGGACGGATTATGCAGGTAGCTAGGGACTCCTTAATGTACTTTTCCATAGCCTCACTTTCAGGCTTGGAAATGTTGAAAAGGTGACTGCGACTGAGGCAGATCTCTGCCATTCAAGGCAAAATCACGGAGAGGGTTCTGTAGAGGAATAAGCTCTATTCCCATCTGTTGAGCAAAGGCAGTGTCTATAAGATCCTGTTCACAGCCAGAATCAATCAGGGCCGATAAGGAGACGGATTTATTGTTTATTAACAGATGCAGGAAGAAGTAGACGAGGTGAGGATGGAAATATCTTCTGGTCCGCCAGTAGCCCTCTCTCTACTGGTTGACCCTGGCTTTTCCCAAAAGAGGACAAGAGGCAACAAAGTGGCCTGCTTCTCCACAGTATAAACACAGCTTAGCCTGCATACAGTGCTGCTTGTGCTCAGGGCTAGGGTGGATGCTGCCAATCTGCATAGGTTCAGGTGGGGTTGGGTTAGCTGGAAGCTCAGTGGGGGAACTGTTATTTAACTGAAGTTTGGAAGGAGCTGATTTACAACCCCTCTCCTTAGTGCGGGCTCGACTTCTCTGTGTCCTGGTTGAAGGTTAACTTGAATTCTTTGACAAACTGATCATAACTGCAGCCATAATTAGAGGATGAGGAAAATCTTACCTCGACCCAGTCCAGAGCTCGTTCAGTAAGATAACCAGCAGACTAAAAATAAACCAAAGGCACATCACCAAGAACCTTTGTTTTCCCAAAAATAATTGTTATAAAATAGATGTTTCATTTCAGTGTTACATTTAAGTACAAGAATCAGAGATCTACTGTGATATGTTTTTTAATAACAGAATGTTATCTATTGAGAAATCTATGCATTAAAAAAATTAAAAGAGATTTTAAGAAGGTTTTACACATGTAAATCTGAAAACTGTGGGGTTTGCATTTTGAATATATTTGTCAGGGTTTGGTTGAGGTTTGAGGACCCAAATGCAGAGGCAGGGAGGCAGAGGTGAGTTTTTCGTTGATTTAATGAGAGTTAAACAATGACTGTGGCAGGAATCAAAAAAAAGAAAAAAGATAAACAAACCAGAAACCATGGAGACATTCAGGGGAGAAAAATCAAGATGAGGAAGACACAGTGAGACGGAGTTGGAGGAAGTTAGACGAGGATCCAGCACTGAGGAACTGCACAAGGAGTGTATTCGTGGGAGACTGAACAAAGAGCGGACTAACGAACAGATTGGGAGCAGGTGTGAACAGAGCAAACTGGAAAGGAGCTAGGGGAAAAGGAGAACAAAAGAGGGCAACAGAGGTCAATAAATAAAAAACTGAAAACTGAAATATAACCAGAAAACACAAAAAAGTAAGAATTAAACCAAAAAAACTAGAAAACATGGGGCAAAGTAAAACTGAGTACTCAAAAGAAAACATAACAGAACCAAGACTGTGACAATATTAAATAATACTTTTAAGGCACTGAAGCGTATAATTGTTATTAACTAAGCATATTTTGTATTGGGATTTATTTGTATTAAACCAAGATTTGCTGCAACTTCAGTTGCAAGTCCTTTTGTTGCACCAGTCCTAGTTGTTCAGAGAATCAGCATCTTGGCTCAAAACCTTCTTTCATATTCTTTTTCAAAAAAGCTTAACCTTTTAGATAGAATGGAGAATGTCTGTGAATACAAACACAAAACTGTGTTGTTCAAGCCACATATTCAGATGCACCTGTTTTATTTTTTTACTAGAGTGACTCATTTTGCAATGCCTGCCATTGTGAAGCTTATGCCTCAACAGAATGTCAAAGACTAAGCAGTCACATCAATTAGATGACTCATGGACATTTTAGTCAAGGCCTGTCCTCTTTCACAGCTTGTCCTCAGCCAGACAGGTCAATTAACTGAGCTGATGGGTCTGCCAAATTCTTTTATGGGCTTTTGTTCCCTGCTGGGTGTTACTGTTGTAGATTTTGCCTTCTTCGACCTTTATATGCACTTGTCAGTGTACAGACTGTGGTTTCTTACCTCTTCTTGTACCTTAATTTGCCCACTCTGATTCAAGGTACAAAGTTTGCTTTCAAGTGAATATAATGCATGCATCATCTTTAGAAATGAAGGCTACAGACTCTGGAGAGCAGGTAGGCACAAAATCCACTTTGCTTGAAATCTAGAATCCACAAGGCTTTGACTGGTAATCTGTGATATCGGACATTTGCCTAGAGGGCTGGTACTAATTGCAGCGTGCAAGGGCTGGCCCTCCTAAATCATTCCAGCGCCAACACTTACTCTCTGGATTCAACCCTGTTCCCTGGGCATTGAAACTTGTAAACCAGGTTAGTTACTCACGTACATTTTCTTCCTCCATTATATTTACGTGGTCACTAACCTGTGTTTCTCTCCTGAATTTTCCTGCCTTAGACACCCTAGCCACTGCAGATCTGCAGCCATTTTATAATAAACTGTTTTGAATTTATCCAACTTTATTTATATGCATTTTATAAGTGAGCTGAGGCATTTAGCAACTGTTTTTGAAAACAATGCTAACGTTATAAGTGTTAATTCTATAATTTTTCGTTTGGACGCTCTGACAGAATGTGTGTTTCAGTTAGTGGCACACATTAACACATTTTTCAACAATGTAATTTTTAGAATCTGGAAAAAGCAGCCCATCTTCTTAGCTCACAGAGCTAGGAGTATTAAGTAAAAAGTTCTCTTTTCTGTTGCTGTTGTTCAATTAAAGTGCATTATAAGATCATTTGAGGCAAGAACATTATACTTTTGAACGTCAGTATATGGCCCATCTAATAGTCTAATCCTAGTCCGTCTGCAGCAGCCCTCTCAGCTTAACTGTGTGATGGCTATGATTGTGATTTTTTTGTTTTATTTGGCTGAATGCTCATTTGTGTTAATCTGACTGTGTTAATTATTATTCCCACAATAAATGAAAAAAGCCTGAATTTATTATGATGACCAGCTCAGTGTGTGGTGACGTCACAAGTATGCTTCTGTTCAAATTGACTCATATATTTGCTGCATGCTCCTGTTCTCCCCAAGTCCATTATTTTTCTGTGTTCTTCTCAAGAACGTACTTGGCGAGGACACAACTCCTTACTCTCATTCTTATGAATTGAGAAATGGCCAGTGGCTTCAGACTCAACTTCAGACTCTTTTCTCCTCCTGTAGATTCGACCGATACAGTAAAAGGCAATTAAGAGTAATTTTAATTCGAAAGTGCTTTACTCTTGGCATCCCTGTTTGCAGGACTTTTTCAGGAAAAAGAAGCAAAGTGATAGAACTTCGAGGTGCAGACACAGAGCCTATCTTTAACACAAGTTTTGTAGTTCCACATTTTTGATCTGAATCATTTATGGTCTCTTAGATGCTAAAAATCCATTTTAAATCATGAGTATTTGTTTGTATAATCATGTTTATTGGACAGTTTTTTTTTATACATTTCAAGTTGCTCTGTGAATTTGAAGCTATTTCCCATGCTTAACTTTGAACATTGTACTTTACCTGACTATGTCGTAATACTTAATATTGCACAGTTTTTTCTCCCCTTTCGGATCTATTCTTTCTGGTCTAATTTGCTGTTTTATATTTTTAGCCTTTCATCTATTCTATATGTTTTGCCACAACCACTTTTCAATTTGTTAATTGTTGGCCAAAAAAAGACTATATGAGTAAGAGGAGAAGACCATAGTGGGAAGGAGTGAAAAAGACTTAAGTTTGGAGATGACATCTTATAAAAAGGCCAGTAATATATAGGATAGGAATGATTAAACTAGGGAGGCCACATAGATTTCCATTATAGTTTGGATTTCTGCCCAATGCTGTGTGTTTGGGAAGGTTTGTGCAGGCAAACATACCAAGACATCATCAAAAGGATAACATGGACCAGCGAAGATCAGATGGAGAAAAGGGAGGGAGAGTACAGTATGTACAGTACAGAAAGTCTGCAATAAAAGTTGTGCATAGCCATATTAAGTTTGTTGCCTACTTGGTTTGGATCATATCAATTAGAAAAGGTCTATGCAGCAGAAAAATGGATTTGGTGTCATGATCCTGGCACTGGTGGCTGGCCTGATAGCTCATTCCACTCACCTGTTTAACTCTGCCCGGTTTCTCTTTACTGCTTATCTGATCTACCTGTTTTCAGCTTCTATATATGCTGTATGTTTTTTTCAGCTACCAGTTCCAGATTATTCAGTTAGTATCTAAGTTCATTATCAATTTCCACCTGTTGGCTGCTGAGAGCCCTTGGAATGAGGAGTTCCTGATGGACGTCTTCCTCACGAGACTCGGAGAGGATCAAGAACGGGGTGTCCAAGTTGAACGGTTAGCTTTTCTTATCATTGATTTACCTCAGATTCTTGTCATATTAGGTTCTACCTGGCTTAGTAAGTGCAACCTGCACATTGACTGGCAAAGAGTGGAGGTTTTGGGTTGGTCCATCGCTTGTTTGGGTTCCTGCTTACTATCAGCTAAGTCTAAGATGTTGGGTTATTCTGTTGATCCAGAGTTTTTTCCAGATCTTTCTAAGGTCCAAGAAAGGTACCATAACCTCAGAGAGGTGTTCAATAAGGGCAGGACCACAGCCCTACCTCCCCATAGACCTACTGCCCAGTACCACACTCCCTAGGGGTCGGTTATATTCCTTGTCGGCCCCTGAATCCCAGGCTATGGAGAAATACATTTCCAAGTCTCTTAGGGCTGGCATGATCCGTCCCTCCTCCTCCCCTGCTGGGGCAGGCTCATTTTTGTGGGCAAGAAGGACTGATCCCTCAGACCTTGCATTGATTACAGGGGTGTCAATGATATTACGGTTAAGAATCAGGATCCTATTCCCCTTATTAACACCGCATTTGATCATATTTAGGGAGCTAAGGTTTTTACCAAGCTGGATCTCTGGAATCAGGGAGGTTGATGAGTGGAAGACCGCTTTCAACACCCCGACTGGCCGCTATGAATATGTGGGGATACCTTTTTGGCTCACCAATGCACCAGCGGTTTTTCAGAACCTGGTTAATGAGGTTCTTAGGGACATGGTTGGTCACTTTGTCTTTGTTCACATTGATGACATATTCATCTACTCACAGGACTTTGAGTCTCATAAGCTTCACGTGAGGTCTGTGTTGCTTAGCCTTCTCCAGAACCAGTTATTTGTCAAGGCAGAGAAGTGTGAGAACTATTTCTTTTCTGTGCTTTGTTGTCTGCCCCGACCAGATCTCCATGGACCCCATGGAGATCTGGTGCTTTTACTGCTTATCTGATCCACCTGTTTTCAGCTCCAATATATGCTGTGTGTTTTTTTCAGCTACCTGTGCCAGATTATTCAAGCTGTTTTGTTTGAATAACTCTAGCGTTCTGTTTGTTGTTCTGATTATCTGATTGTGACCTGTGTCTGTCCTGTGGATCCCAAGTTTTGCTTTGCCCTTGTCTGCTCTTGAATCTGCTCTTTTCTGGACTGATTCCTCTATTCTACTTACTCACCAAACTTGGATTGTTCTTCTGACCTCGGCTTGGATTCCCCTTCTGTACCTCATAGGCTCTCGGATCTTCTGGTCTGTTTACTTGGTTCTGCTACGACTTCGGCTTTGGATATTCCCTTCCGAACTCTGTTGCCCCTCGGCGTCTGTTGGCATCAATTCCACTCAGAAACAGGTCAGTGACTATTTACTCTTAATTGTTATCAGCACTTATTAGTCACTGAACTTAGTTTCTGTTCCTACATAGGGCCCTGTTTATCCAGCTGATGAGCAGCCGCATGCTGAGTGTTCAATAAAGACTTGTTTTGAACTAATCCTGATCTTTCTGCTGATTCTATAGTTAAATTCTATTCCCAGCCCGCTTGGAATTTATGTTTCTGATACTTTAACATGTTTAATGCCCTCCCCTGTAGGGGTGGTAAAATATCTTATTTAATCAGATATTATTTCAGCTGTTATATACTGTTTATGACACACAGTCCTACTAACTGTGTGTTAGAACAATAGATGAAAGAGTGATTTGAGCACTAATCATGGTCAAACAGTTATTTCTGCACATACATGGAATAAATTCACCACAACTTCTGTTCAAGATATAAGATTTTATTAACAAAAATCATTCAGCTCCAAGTCAAACATATTTCAGTTTAACACTCTCAACTAAGACTAGTAAAACTCAACTAAACTACACTAACTACTATGTACAAAGAGGAAGGGGAAAATGGTTGAAAAACATATTACAGTTTAAGATGGATTCTGTGTTTGAAACCAAAGTTTATCCGGAAGAATTTGGGATATGATCAAATTAGCTTTTCACTAATTCTAAAGAAATTGGAATGTTTTCAGACCAATTCACAATGCAAATCCATGAGATGAATAATATTTGGCCAAATAATGTTTTATTGAATGATTTGCTTAATCAAGAACCAATAACCTTTAATTAAATTATTTTTTACTCTCTTTGAAATAGCTATGATCATGGCATATGGCATAACACTGCTTTAAATATTGGGTCAAAGGTTTTGAGCTTATGACATTTGGATTATTCAAAAAATACTTTTCTACTCCCACAACAACAGGGTTTATACCCATGGGGCAGGACTTGTCTTCTTGGAAATCACATGACTTATCTGCATTTAAAAGTAAAAGTGAAAGTGGATGAGTTCTTTCTCTTACTCACATTCACTGACTTTCAGTCAGCAGCAGCACCACAGCAACGGTAGGACTTCACACACTTCACATACTGAATACCGGTAAAATGTCTGGTTTATTTCTACTCTTAAAATGTTTTAATAGGCAGGTGTCATATGTAACTAATGTAACTGTTTAATATGTTCATAGAGAGTAAAGTGCTATGTGTGTGTACATGCACATAGAGAGTACATGAGCAAGTGTGTTTGAATTCACTCATTACAAATACAGCAAACGCATAGCTGATAATATCACAGATTAGCTGGTTGGATCTGTCTTGAAACAACCGCTGACACGTAGTGTATTGGTTAGAATTAAGGTTATGTGTTTTGCTAATTCATATAAAAAATGTTTAATGCCTTTTTCCTTTGCCAGTTTACAAAATTAGATTTACTACACCATTTTATAACAATTTTTTTTTGTTCTGTACAGATACACCAAAAAAGGTTTTATCTACTGAAATTAAACAATATATGAAGACGGTGATGCTAATTAAAATTTTTTTGATCTTGGCTTTGATTTCAGTGACCATGTCTGATGTCTGGTCTACACTCTGCAGGGGTAAGTTTCAACTTACCTGCTGCTACTTCTGTAAAGTTTCGTTAGATATCAGATTGTACATATAGTTTATGTCTCTTACTATAACCAGACTACTAATTTAAATTTGTTTTCATAGTGTTCTGCAGAAAATTATGAAATTGGTTAGTAGTATTTTCAGCTACTGTCCTTTCTCCTTAACACCCCTATAAATGAACTTAAATACAAGCTGTTAAAGAGTAACAGACATTTTCAACGCACATTAGTGCCAAGTCCACATGCAACATGCAGAAAAACACTTTTGCTTTCCCTTTCCTTTGTTGTTACGCATGTCTATGACAACTTTAAGAACTTTAACCCTTTGTCCAAGAACCTAAGTGACACCAATATGAACCAAAATCTCTAGGAAACATTTCTGACCTTTTGGTGCCAGACGGAAAAGTATGCTTATTAAAAACAAATACTGGTAAAGTGGACTTTTTAAAGTTTAGTAAGAACACTTGATCATATGGTTTTACATGACTAAACTCTAAGCATACACATCTCTGGATTTCTGCACATTGCTCACTGTCATTTATTTAGACACTAATATAATAACACCAATACTTCTTCAATAAATATACGTTAAGGAAAATACGTTTTTGAACAGCCTGCTATTTAGCAGTTCTCCCACTTAGAAATCCTGGTGGGGTCTAAAATTGTAATTGCATGTGCATTTCCACTGTGAGAGACATAATCTAAAAAACTAAAAATCCAGAAACCACAATGTATGATTTTTAAACTATTTATTTGTATTATACAGCCAAAACCAATGTTAATGTTTGGTACAGTAGCCTTTGTTTGTATTTACACAGGTCAAACATTTCCTGTAAATTTTCACCAGGTTTGCACACACTGCAGGACAGATTTTGGCTCACTCCTCCACACAGATCTTGTCCAGATCAGTCAGGTTTCTGGGCTTTCGCTGAGAAACACGGAGTTTGAGCTTCCCCCAAAGATTCTTTATGGGGTTTAGGTCTGGAAACTGGCTGTGTGCTTTGGGTCATTTTAATGTTGGAATACCCAGCCAGGACCCTCAATACAGTGCTGTTGCCCTGTCCCATGTGCAGAAAAACAGCCCCAAAGCATGATGCTACCACCCCCATGCTTCATGGTAGATATGGTGTTCTTAAAAATAGTACTCATCATTCTTCTTCCAAACACGGTTAGTGGAATGATGTTCCATTAAAAGCTCTATTTTGGTCTCATCTGACCACATGATTTTCTCCCATGACTCATCTGGGTCATCTAAATGAACATTGGAAAACTTTAGACTGGCCTTGACATGTGCTAGTTTGAGCAGGGGAACCTTCCGATTCATGTATGATTTCAAACCATGAAGTCTTAGTGTGTTACCAACAGTAACCTTGGAAACAGTGATCACAGCTCTTTTCAGGTCATTGACCAGATCCTCCGGTGTAGTTCTGGAATGCTTTCTCACCTTTCTTGAGCACTTGCATGGAGCCCCAGTCCGAGGGAGCAACATGACCGTCATGTTTAGTTTCCCATTTACTAATGATGGCTCTAACAGTGGCCCTTTTTTCAACTAGCTGCTTGGCAATTTCCCCGTTGCCCTTTCTGTCATGATGGGTTCTCTAGTGAGACCCAATTATGCAGAACACCACGGAGACGGAAACAGAAGTAAAAGGTTTAACAAAGTTTATTGTCACAAGCACAAGATATTTCACTGGTTCTGGTTCACGTCTGGGAAACTGGTTCACTGGAGTCTGCGTGGGAGACAGTTCAGTTAGCGTTTGATCAGAAGAGTTTGGTTCAGAGAGTTTCTGGTTTGTACCTTGAGGGTTCTTGGTTAAAGCCTTGAGAGGGAAACTGTTGGGTCCAGAGATAGTTTGTTCAGCAGAGTCCGTTAACTGCTTCACCGTCTTACTTCTAGAGAGAGAGCAGACCTTGGCTTTGAGTTTCCAGCTCTTGGTCCAGAGCTGCATGGAAATCCAGAGAGGAGTCTTCAGGTTTGGCTCAGAGGGCAGGCTCAGCAGGTTAAGCTCTTCCAGAACTTCACAGGAGAAAAACAGGTTTCCTGAAAGCAGAGACAAAGATTAGAATCCAGTCTGGATTCAAAAGTCAACAAAGGTTCTCAGAGATACTAGGCTTAGGTGCTAACCAACTGGATTAAACACTGCGGCGTCGAGGCAAGGTCTGAAGACAGCTTAAATACTGTGGATCCTCTGATGATGGAATGAGCCTCAGCTGTGCAGTAGGGTTCGGCTCAGGAGGATCCACGGCGGACTCTGCTGGAGGAAGGTGGTACTTCTCCAGCTCCCAACACTTTCCAGCATTGTGGAGGTTTATGATTTTGTCTCTACTGTCTTTGGACAGCTCTTTGGTGTTGGCCATGTTAGTAGTTGGATTCTTATTGATTGTATGGGGTGAACAGGTGTCTTTATGCAGCTAACAACCTCAAAAAGGTGGATCTAATTTAGGATAATTAATGGAGTGGAGGTGGACATTTTGAAGGCAGATTATCAGGTCTTTGAGGGTCAAAATTCTAGCTGATAGACAGGTGTTAAAATATTTATTTGACTTAAACTTATAGAACTTAGACTTATACAATTGTCATTCTATATACACAGAGTAGATACAAAATGAAATTTTGCTTTGTACACCTTTCATACAGTGAATGAGCAATAGCTTAGCAGTGAAATGCACATTTCCATTTCATAAAGTGCAGCAAACAGCGTGGAAGAAAAAACATGGTGTGGAAGTTCAGAGCAGTGCAAAAACGAATATATATGCTGCAAAAATGGATTTTCTATTTCTTTTTTCTATTTGGTTGGGTGTTATCAGTGTGATGCAGTCTCAATTTGTGACTCAATTTAGCTTTATCTTACACATAAATAGTTAAAAAAAAACATATTATTATTTCTGGATTTTTTTTTTAGATGTCTCTCAAAGTGGACATGCACCTACTATGACAATTTCAGACCCCTCCATGATTTCTAAGTGGGAGAACCTGTGAAATATCATACATATTTTCCTCATTGTATACTCTGATGTGTTCTGATTTAATGATGAAAATGTTTTGCAACAGTTTATATATATTTTCCTTTAAGATTGTATTGTCCTTATTGAATAATGTAATTCAGACTGGTAAGTAATTGCTCACTGGTTTTGTTTCAGTTATGATCAGCGCAGCCACAAGAATATTATCATAGCATTATGCATTTTTATACAGGGTGTTTTTTTTGTTTTTTTTTATTAAAGCTTAATTGTAGTATTGCTTAGCAGTCTGAAGCGTGTGCTTCAGATTAAGATTAAGGCCACATCCACAGAATGACAATATTAGGTGTAATAGAAAAGGATCGTGCATCCAAACATAACTGTTGTTTTGGCCAAGCATAAATGATCATTTTTAAAACCATGTCCCAGTTAAAAAAAAAAAAATAGATAACGTTGGTTTCGTGTTTAACTGTGTACAAGTGAGCCCGGTAAAACTAACTTTCCTGTTTGTTTTTTTTTTTGTTTTTTTTTATTATGAATAAAAGTGTTTCTAAGTTTATTAGGTGAGTGAGATTCTCTAGTCATGTGATGTATAGAAAAAAAGCCATGGTGTGCTATCTCTATATTTTTTCATTTCATATCTTGCTTAATAGGTACAGTTAGGATCCATGTGGTCACTTCGGGGGAAACCTTTGGAGCTCATTTCACTGTGCTGAACCAGCTGGAGAAGAAGATAGCACTGATAAAAACAGAACGGCACAGAAATTGCATCACTATGCTTTTTTGTCCAGTCACTTCTCGTGTTGGGTCAGATGTGGAAGCAGCCATTAATTTGGTCAGAGGTAATCTGCCTAAGGTGTTGCAAAATCTATTTAATAGCACAACTTTTCCTCCATATTTAGTGTAATGCCTTAAGCACAGAACAGTCCTGGCAATGCTTTAAGAAGGCCCATCACTCTTATTTTTGTTTAATTAATTTCTTTGTCCACAGGACATGATAAGGTAATTCTGGTCCTGATGCATCACACCCGAGATGAGAACTACTCCACAGCTGGGATGGACTGGTCAGAAAGCTTTCGAAATGTGATCTTGAGTGTTCACATCCTATTCCATGAGACCGTGCCAGGGTTACTGCCATGTTCAGAAAACAAGATGGCGGTGAACAAAATTATAAAGGTGTTGCGTTACAACAGCGAAATTAGCTGGAGAAGAAGGTTCCTTAAAATTGGTGGAGGATTAATAGCAACATATTTTGTTTGTTTGTTAATAAGGCAGATGATGACCTTATATTAAACTCATAACTCTGCAAGCTTTGGTGAATTTGTGGTGCATACTTTTACTGAATTCATATAAACACTTTCCTGTCATGTATTGTCAAAATGCTTCCAACACAAACTAGCCATTATTATTAATAACTTTGACCCTTTATGTCAGAAAAGTCAGGGGTCACATACCATGTTTACTCTCACATCATGCAGCTGAGATTGCATAACTTTATAGATGTGATTTGAAACTGAGCTCTAAACATGAATAAAGCTTTTGTGTGCCATCCTTAATGTTTTCTGCATCAGTTTCTTCTGATCAGCCTTTGTCAGATTATATATTTTAAAAATAGTCAGTGCATTAGCTGTCTTCTGTTGCTGTTTTTGCCTCAAGAGATCTTACCATGGGTGTGTCTAATTTCAGCCGACCTGGTCCCCTGGAATGATCTATAGTGTAATTATTGGCTATTATAGGCTTATAACAATACAAAATATATCCAAAAATAAAGTTCTTTTGGTGAATGGACAATATAAAAAGGCTCTGCCTTGCCTTGTTGCAAAAGCATGGTTATGACCTGTTCTCAGCTCAGGAACTGGGACCCCTATGATATCTGGTTGTTCAATAGGTTTGCTTAAATAAAAGATTTAGATATGACTTATCAATATATCCCTGCTAAAAGGTCTGATGCAGGGGCAGGTAATGAAAAGTGCTTGGAACATGCTCTTGTTCTGATGCCAGTTTGTTTCAGCCTTTATCCAGTCTCGTGTAGAAGGGCTGGTCAAATAACATGTTATTTGCATTACAATAGACACATCTAGCAAGGTAGAGTGAATACACAAACTGGAAGAGGGGAGGGAGGCTTGCAGGAAAACTGGAATTCTCTGGGACTTCTAGTGATATCAAGCTTGACTCTGAGTTGTAATAGCAGAATTATATTGAAATAATATGATAACTGGAACATCTGGGCATCAGCTCATCCCTCTGCAATTTGCTGCTAGACTTCCTAACCAACAGACTTCAGTCAGTCCTGGTCAGACAGAACACCTCTGATGTCATCACCCTGAGCACAGGCTCCTCTCACGGCTGTGTCCTGAAACCCCTGCTGTTCACTCTGATGACACACGAGTGCATCCCCAGGTTCACCACCTATCACATCATGAAGTTTGCAGATGACGCTACGGTGGTGGGCCTCATCAGGGAAAACAACATCTGGGACTACAGAGAGGAGGTGAAGCAGCTAGTGAGCTGGTGTAGAGAAAACAGCCTGATCCTGAATGTGGGGAAAACGAAGATCATCGTCATCTTCAGGAAGAACCGGCCTAACCATGCTCCATTGCTCATCAACAGCAAACTGCGAAGGTGGTTAGCAGCACCAAATTCCTGGGGGTGCACATTACAGACACCCTCACCTGGACTGTGAACAGCACCTCACGGGTCAACAAGGCATAGAAGCGCTTGTACTTCATGTAGAGGATGAGGAGAGCCCACCTGTCCCTGTATTGTATAAATCTGATAAATATATTGTATAAACGATACAATTATATTGTATAAACGATACAATTATATTGTATAAATGTGATAACTTTATCCAAATGGTTGCTCTAGTATGCTTTTAGTCCACAAGACCCATGTCAGACAAAAAAGAAGTTGGTGCTCCAAGTAAATTTTTGGTGGAACATAATAACTATCATAACAAGGTTATCCGAGTAACCGTGGCATGGTTTCATCATGCATGTCATCTCCTCAGGTCGTTCGATGGCAAGTTTACTGGAGTTGATCAAGTTTTACTTTATGTTCAGTCTAAGACATGGAGAGATGCTGATGCTGCTGCACACAGTGGATGAGATCAGTATTAGCATGTGCACATTAAGAAAAATCCTTCAAAGATTGGGACTTGTTAGAAGAAAATATCAATCAGATCCTCTAAATGTGGCCGCCTTCCTCCTTGACCAGCTAGAGAGTTATAAGAGCCTGCATGGATATAAGTTTCACCACCTTAAATGTGTTCAACAGTGACATGTTGTAACTCAGAATATAGTGAGACATCTGTTAAAATTTCTGGACCCAAGGGGTGTAAAACAAAGGCGGAGAAGAAGGCTGATGCGACTCATATATATTAAACCTGGACCTAATTTCTTGTTGCATGTTAAGTCCTATGATAAACTGAAGCCATTTGGTATCTGTATTACTAGGGCAACAAATACATTTTCCAGACAAATTATATGGGTACATACTTTCTCCACAAGAAGTGGTCCTAAAGTTATTGCTGGACATTTTAAAAATGAAGTTGAGACAAGGATGGGGACCCCTGCTCGAATCCAGGCTGATTTTGAAACTGAAAATGTTACCATGGCAGAAATGCAGAGGTTCCTACGATAGAATTCTGTTAACTACTCCAATAATTGCTTTGTCTCTGGATCCAGCAATAAAAAAATCAGTGGATTGAAAGCTGGTGGGGCTTTTTGAGAATTTTTTGACACATCATGCTCAAACGTGAATGGATCGTTTTCAGAAACTGAATGATGATGATTATTTCTCTGGGGACTTTTTGGACAAACAACTTGTTCTGTTTTCCTGTCTGAAGATCCTTGAGGTATGTCAGAATATCAAAGCTTCCATTCTCCTTTTTGTGGCAACAAGTGGACGTCCAATTCTTACGTACACCATTCCACATCTGTTTGAAAGAAGACCTTATTCTTGTGATTAGTGTTCAGCTTGTGTTTCCTTATAATCTCTGATAACTTTTTACTCTCACCAACCACAGCAAATGAAGCCATAGAGCTATACATTTTCCTGAGGACAGATATAATTAAGGCCTTGTAAACCCAAAGGTCCTTTCACATTAGGATGTTGCTTCTTCCTGCCACTGTAAATGATGCACTGCTTTGTTTGTACATAACATCTGATTGGAAACAACATTTATACCAGAAACAAATTAAGATATATTGCATTAACAAATTATAATCACAACAATGTTGAATTGCAATGTTCAATTGCATTCATGCACTGAATAAATTGTCATGATATTAAAGTGTTTGTCAGAATAAATAATAATGCAAATTGTTGAGAGACAAATTTGTTTATTATTTTCATCTGTCAACCAACAATATTTCAGCTTGTAACTGCACATGGGTACATTTATAACAAAAATATTCAACATATATGCTATCTATGTTTTCAATAATATCTCTGTTTTTGAAGCCTAACATAATTTTAAAGTTAGCAATATTTTTTTTTTATTTTTTGGGAAATTTTTTATGTCAAACATCCCCCTAGAGAAAACGTTTGCTATGTGAGGGAACAAGAACAAGGGTGTGTATAAATTCAACAAACAATCAAACAAAAAAACAACATATCTGTTCACACATGCATATTTCTGCATCATGCATATTTCTGTTATGGGGTCAATAAAAACCTTCAGCTATAAACCTGAAAAGTAGGAATTTATTGGACACTATTCTGTTTGCTTCCCTACTTTCATTATATTATTGGTTGGGTGCCAAATTGTATAACTTGATCTAAACTATGCTGAACTCAAGGGAGTTTTGATTAAGCAGTATGCTTTCAATTTCAGCATGCAGTTCTGGGTATGATTTATATGTCCATGGCGATTCCAGAGCTTTTCAACAAGAATGTACAACAGGTCACCTTGCCAGGCTTTCTACTTCAACATTGTTAACACAGACAACATCTGACCCCATATCAAAACCTAAAATTCTCCTAAGTCTTGCATCTTTGAGTCCCCTGATGCACTGCTCCAGAAAACAAACGCTTTGATTTTCAGCTTCAGTTGTTGGAGATGCAGTAACTTCAACAAATATTCTGTAATGTAAATGCTTTTACCATCAGTGCTATTAATTCATATTTTCATATGTTACACATGTTCTTCCTAAACTGAAAGAAAGACTTCCCTTGATAAAACCATTGCATTTTAGATGGAGTTTAGGATAAATCACATGGTGTCTTGCTTACTAAGACTGAAAGTGAAAGTGCTTCAGCTCTTTAAGAGCGAATGGTTCAAGCAAAAATAGAAACAGTCTCTTATACCTTCAGAGTGAGTTTGAGGTGCCTGAGCTGCAACATATTCCCTGTTTGGTTTGTTTTTTCTCCAGATCATCACATTGCCAGCAAAGGTAGGAATCCTCACATTTTGTTCTTTCTCAAAGTAACAGTGAAACCTTTTTTTTTTTTTTTTTTTTTTTTTTATATTTCTTTTAATTCGATCATTAATTAGATCAAGTCCTCTAGGGACTAGGATTTTCTGCTTATTTTAATTCTATGGGGGCACCAAAGTCGAATCTCTTGTTTGTGCATGCTAGATTGGTCAGTAAAGCTGGTTCTTTGATGTTCAATTTCATTTTACTATGGTGTAGGAGTGGAAACTAAACAATGCTTTATTATGTTTTATTGTTTTAGGGCTTGTAAGTCCAATCTGCTATTAGTATGAAAGGACAGGTCAACTCTGACTTAAGGATAAACATGTTTGAAAGTAACTGAAAGTAATTTTAAAACAAATCTAATACATTATATAAGCATTTGCCGCCCTCTGATCAAACTTAAACAATAACCTCATATTAGGTAAACCATCTGTGCTTTATTTGGATGATTTTGCAGTTTTAGTTGCAGAAAAGTTGTATTATAAAAAAAATAATAATAATTATACTGCTTTGCTTCCCTCAGACTTAAAAATGGTCCAGAAATCCGCAGGTGAGCGTCATTGATAAAAAGATGCTGTTATTCATGTTTCAGCTCTGCTCATAATTCTCCTCTCATGTGTTTTGGTATTTAATTTAGTGAACATCCACACAATGACTTCAGGGGAGACATTTGGCGCTGATGAAGAACTGCTGAGGGAACTGAAGAAGAGGATGCAGCTGAATATTATACACTACCCGGAAAGCTGCATCATCATTGTTTTTTGCCCTATCATCTCTCGTGTTGGGTCAGATGTAGAAACAGCTATGAGTCGGGTGACAGGTACTAGTGCTAGTATGGATTTATTGAGGCATTCATTTAACCAAAGTAAAAAATTTCCTAATTCTATTGGCTTACTTCAGTTTTAGAAGTAGGCCTTGTCAAAGAAGGGAGCAGCTCAATTTCTATCAACTATAACTATCAACTATAAAAACTTCACACCTTGCTATTCTTATTTATTTTAATATTTATAAATGAAATGAAAAAAACAATGCAATTACTCTTCAGGGAAAAATTTGCCTCTTTTTGCATGATAAGGCCATTGGATAAATCATCAGAACAAACGAGAGAATAAAGAAGGGTGAGAACGTAAAACTTCTTAAATGCATTTAAAAATGAGCAAGTAACACAAAACATAATGAATGTAGACTAATATTAATGTCAGGGTTTGGTTGAGGTTTTTAGGACACAAATGCAGACGCGAGGAGGCAGATGTGAGTTATTGTAGTTTAATGGAGTACTCACAGGCAACTGAGGCAGGAATCCAGAAATCCAACATAATAAGTACATAAAAACAGAACCTTAGAGACATCAGGGAACAACATGCATGAAGAGCGGGGAAAAGAAGAGGAACCAGCACTGAGGAACTGCACAGGGAGAGTACTTATGCGAGACTGAAAAAAGACAGGACTAATTAGCTCATTGGGAGCAGGTGTAAACAGAGGCTTCTAGAAGGAGCTAGGGGAAAGGAGAATGACACAAGAGGGCAAGAGAGGAAAAGCAAGAAAAACCTAAGAACTAAAATATATCCAGAAAACGCAACTAAATAGGAATTAAACCAATAAAACTAGAAAAACATGGATCAAAGTGAAAACTGAATACACAAAGAAAACTGAACAGAACCAAAACCGGGACAATCAATAAAAATTATATTATAGCCAATATAAATTACAAAGATGGTGTAAGCTTAATATGCAAGGATATTAATAATATTATTTGATGAAAACCTACCTTCTGAAAAAATGAATAAGAAAGTAACTATAATGATCATTCTAAGATCATAAAAGGTCTACAAAACCTTTATAAAAAGAAAAATGCAAAAAAATTAGAAAATAATTTCGAAGTAAATTCAAAATAAGTTCAAGAATATTCAACAGCTATAAATTCATATTATGTATTAAAAATGATTAAAATATATAGAGAGAGTATATAGACCACTACATGTATAATAAGTGTTATTGTATTATTTACATTTATTTTGTGTAACAAATTATTACAGCATTGAGCTTAACTCTATTGTCGGAAATGGAAGTAATGTAAATGGCTGTGCCTTATTTTAAAACAGGCTTACTATAGTGTATCGATATTATTAATGTACATTTAAAGTGTACTAATATTTTCAAAACAAATTTTATATTTCATGGTTACTATTTGCTTTTTAGTTGGTAATGGAGTATAAGTGATGTTGCCATAGTTTTTTGTTTTTAGATTTGAATCAGCTGCTTTAATAGATGGCCATTTAGTTGTTTATATTTATGATTCACTAACCACTCAGCTTTAAGTACGTAATCAATGTAGATAGGATGGTTTTAGTTTGAATACCAAAACTTCCCTTAATGCAATTTTTTTCTTTTCTTGTTACAGCACAAAATCAAAAAGTTATTCTGGTTATGATGCACCACACCCGAGACGAAAGCTACTCCACAGCTGGGATAATGTGGTCTGAAGTGTTTCCCAATGTGATCTTGGATGTTCATGTTCTCTTTCATGAGACAATGCAAGGATTACTGAAGTGTGATAACAACACGAGGGCTATTGATGAAATGGTTCAAACATTACTGTCCCAGAATCGACAACTTGGATACCCAGATGTAGAAAGTCAGACACAGGCGTTACTTAGACACCCTACTGAACGTGTTTCAAAATGTTTTCCTTATTGGAAGATTGTTATTGGATTTATCGTGGTCGTGTTGATTATTTTACTGCTTGTCATTTTTTTGGTGCCAGTTCACACATAATAAGCAAACAAAGAAAAACACAGAGGCTGAAAGGCAAAGAAGAAGCTACTAAAATAAACCATGCATACAACCATTCTGTGTTGATTAATTTGAATTTGTAAAATGCCTTGAGATGACATGCTGTAAATTAATGCTAAAAAAAATAAACTGATTTGATACATGGATCTTCTGTATTTACTTATTTTAGATTTCTGTTTAGTTTTTCTAGCACACTTTTTACTCTTTGTGAAGAATCTACATTAACTCTAAATTTACCAAGTAAAGAGCACTTTTACCACAGAGAATTTATTTTTTGTCATCATATCCTGACCAAATGGGGCTCAGCTGGTGGTAGTTTCATTCACTTTTGTGTTTAACAGTGTCGACGGAGATGGTGGAACAAGCTCTGACTACAGGTTAAGCATGGGTGTCAAAATCAAGTCAATATCCTGCAACCTTTTGATATGTCTCTGTTAAAGTATAACACCTGAATCAAAAGGCTGAATTATCTCCGCAGTACGCAGTCATGTTTTGAGGAGTCCCGCTGATGACCATATTATTTAATTTGTGTGTTTTTAAGCATATATGGATCTAATATAAGGAGGAATGAAGGAATGAAGTTTGACATCTCTAGCTTGCAATAACTGCTGTGGAAGGGGATTTAAATTTTTATGAGAGCTTCAGGACAGATGTGTATGTTTAAAGGTTCCTTACCTGTTTTTATTCCCTCAAGTACAATCATATGGAATAAGACTCATTTATTTAAATAGTAACTGAGTTCTACATAGAAAAATCATTCTTAAATATTTTACAAAAATATTTATTAGTATATATTATAATAATATATCTATTTTTTGAATTTGCAATGTTTTGAACAATTTGCTCTAATAATGCTCATTTAATATCCTTTAAAATTATTTAAGATAACATTTTTTCCTAAAACATAAAATCCATAATGAAGTGTGATATAATTTGCATAATTTTGTTGTTAATTTTTATTAGCTATTTTAATCTGTCTTTTTTGCCAATGTGTACATAGTAGCGTATTAGTCTATTTAGGTTTTACCCAATTAGACAAGAGTTTAACTTAAAAATGTAAAGAATTAAGTTAAATTTTTTGTCAACAAATTGTAATATTCTAATTGGAATTTGTTGTGAATTTATTTCATATGTGTGCAGAGTAAATGTTTCATCATAATTTGAGTTTGAACACACTTTCATCTATTGTCCTATCTCATAGTAATCGTGCATTTGTTCACAGAACAATACATGACAGACCAAAAGTTGCTTGATAAATATTAAATGACTTGAATATATACAAGTGTGCACCACAATCTATGCTTCCAGTTACGGTAATACCGGGCGCCCTGAAATGTTTGCTTGCAAAAAGTGTTGCTTAAAATATAACATTTTATGTGAACTGTATTTTTTCCCTTCACTCATGCTTTCTGCTCTTTGTAATTTGCATTTTATTTATGTTGTGGATTTGTGACAGTGAAACAAAGCTTAAAAGCCCTATAGAACAGGGATGTTTTTCAATAAGAAGGTTTTCTGTAAACTTTAAATTTTCTGAGCCTGAAATCAGGTAAACTCTGAGTTTTCAGTTTCACAAAAAAGTTTACTCAACCTCAGTTTCTTTTGCCACAGTAACATTCTCCTACGAGCTAACTCGGTCGCAAGGCCGCCATGTTGAGCCTGGTTCTGCAAGAGATTTCTTCTCACTGAGGAGTTTTTCCTCTCCACTGTATCAGGATCCCAGTTTTTCTGTTTGTCTTGCCTTTTGTGTTTCTCCCTTCCACCACCAGGAGGCGCCTGGCTCCGGTGCGCCTCCTCACACACCTGCAAGCGGTTGCCTCATCACCAGACTTCTCTTAAGCTGCTGCTTGCCACTACTTCGACGCCAGAGTGTTTGCCATTTTGGGGTACTCTAGCCAAGCCTTGTTTATGCTGAGTCTTATCTGAGTTTTTGCATTTTGAGTTTTTGTCCTCTAGCCAAGCTGAGATCACATTGAGTTTTACTGAGCGCTTGTTTCTCCCTGAGTCTCAACTTTGTTTGTTCTTTGCCTTTCGGCAGGAAGCCTTCCTGCAAACTGGACCTTTTCAGACCGCCTTCTCCCAAGTGGAATCAACTGAGTCTTACACTGAGCGACGGATTCCAAACAGGTGGTTTGGATCCAGCCACCTTTGAGCACGCTGAGATCACTCTCTGAGTAAGGAAGTCATCTTCACCATGACGTCATCTTCACGTTCAAGTACCACAGGAAAACTGAGTTGCAACCAGCGGCTGCATCATTCCACTCCGTCCGAGTTCTGGGTAAACCCTGTTCCGCCCTCCACCGAATCAAACAAACCCTGGAAGACCAACACACAGACTGGAGCCTACATGTCTCTTCTTCTCTGGAAACTTGAGTGGCAACAAATCCTCTCCTTTAAGATTAACAACTCCAATTCCCCACTGAGCCTGACTCTAACAGTCTGTCTTCCCCTCGCCTTTCAGTTTCCCGGCCGAGCAGAGTTCAGAGGATCTCCGCACCGAACTCTAAATACCTTTCAATAAAACCCGTTCAAACTTTTACTCTGTGTCTCTCTGTTTTGCTTCACTGCATGTGGGTCCGAGCTTAAGATAAAATCATGACACACTGCGCTTCATGCTTGATCATCATGGACAGGTTCTCTGAACCTGTGTTATCCAAACTGGACTTCCATCTTCCAGGTCCCCGAGTAAGACTCTAGAATCAGCTCATGCAATCCACTGGATCTCCCCATGAAGCTTAGCATACCGTTTCGCTAACCAGCAGCCTACAGACTGACCAACTTCAGCTATCTCCACTCCACCACCAGTTTCAGGCCTGGGGGGGAAACAGCCCTATTCTTTGCTACTGTTCATGCATATCTATCAAAATTAAGTGCCATGTTTCCTGCCGAGGTCTGAGCTCCAAAGAAAAAGTAATTGTATGTTGTCGGAAAATTTTTATCTTTCTTCTATTATATATTCATATTCATATTTACTCACTATAAAAGTTTTCACTCAGTCTGTTCCTCTCTCAAGGTCACACAGCGATTGTCAGAAGTGTCAGGTACCACCTGGAGGAAGCAGTCTTCCAGCCTCAATACCCCGTTAGAAGGTTAAGGGAGTGAGGACGTCTGACATCGAGGTCCCTGGAGGTCAGCAGGAGGATCAAAACAAACCATTTTTTGAGACGGTGAGATTAATCTTTTGTCGGCACAGTTTGAATTAAATTTCCAAAACTAAATTACAAAACACCAGGTTGTTTACAGATTTAAAGATAATTATAAATCAAATACTGGAAAATTAGTTCAAACAAAGTCCTCTTCTTCTCCATAAAAAAAATCAAATAAATAAATGTAATCTAAACCTTATACTAAACATATTTACACTGTATTACATATTAAACTTACACTATACTAAGTTTTAATAATAAATTTTAATTTCAATGGTGCTTTTAAAGAAACAAAACTCTAAACTCTTACAGGAAATTAATTACTCATATCAAAAAAAGTTAAATTAAATTAAATAAATAAAAAAAACTATTAAATTATTACAGAAAAAAAGTAAGCAGGGCATAAAGTAAGGTCAAATTAAAAGTTTAAAAACTGAAAAAACTTAAAATAAAATAAAATGGAGGAATTAACCTAAAATTAAATAAAGAAAACAAACAAAATTAAATAGAGAAAAGTAAGGTTGATGATAAAAGCAAATATGAGAAAATTAGATGAGAAAAGTTTGTGACGAGAGGGGAACGTGACTTAAAGTGACTGAAGGATGAAGTGGGGTGACTGATGAGATGACATTTCCTTCCTGAAAAGGCTTCTTCTTTTATATGGTAAAGATGAACTATTTTATTTTATTTTATTATTTTTATTATCCATTTGAAACACTGAAACTCTTCCTTAAACTAATCATTGTTTTTTTTTTTTTTTTTTACTCCCTGAACGGAGCCGCTCCTTGTAGAATTCAGACCTGGAGGAGATGCCCCCCCTCCCATCAGCCCGCCGGAGAAAGACAGCCTGCTACAACTATTAATCTCCCCCCCACCCCCCAACGCACACACACCGACACAGCAACCGGACGGAAATGATGAGTTACAAATCTGAGGAAAACAACACAAAAGGATTTTCATCTGCTCTGAACCCCTGACCCTAGTGGCTCACCTGAGCTGCAACCTGCTCCACAATGTGTGTGTGTGCAAAAAACATGAGGACAGAGACACTGGGGAATTTCTTTTTTTGGGGAAACAAGGAGGAGGTGCACCAACATAGGGCTTCCCTTCTCTCCGGTGCTAAATTATTGAATAATTTTTTTTGTTTGAGAAGTGGCTGACCTTTTTGGACTGAGGTGGTGGAGCTCCAGGACTGAAACCGCCTGTTGGCAGCAATCAGTAAAGGGTAAAGTGATCAATTATATATTTTATTTTCTTTTCTTTTCTTTTCTTTTCCATTTCCATAGACTTCCAAATATTCAAGAAAAGCTTGATAAGTTTCTCTTATTAGATTCCTTTCTGCATCTTTCAATGAAGAAAATGCTTGCTGACAGACTGACTTTATCTATGGGAAATGTCTGATGAGAGTGATAATGTACGGCCTGGTTAGCTTTCACTAAACCATGATTGTTTTAGAGTAATTTTTGATCAAATTAGAACCAACCTTAAGTATCTAAACCAAAAATTATCTTTTAAAAGAAAAGAACTCAGCAGCAACTGTCTTTTCCTATGTCGGCTTCAGTACTGGAAAACAAAACGTTTATTATCAGGCCTGTGGTTGTTTAAAAACAGGACGGGTCTCATTTTGTTCATTTCCTGCTATCACCATGTTCCATAATGTTATGGACGGACCTGGAGATTAAAACTTAGGCAAATCCAGAGAGAGACCAAACATTGTCTGACACAGTAGTAGTGAAATGCGCAGAGGTTTTAGTCACAAACCAAATTCTCTGTTTCCACAGCAGCCACTCGGAGAGATTAGCTTTATCTCTTCATGATTTTGTGGTATGTTGCTTTGTCCCTGTGCCATGAATGTCCCCATGCTGAACAACACTCCGCCGCAGACCAAATCAGATGAAAGTGTGCATTCAGCTCGGCAAAGAACTCATGCTCTTCCTAAACACTGAAGTCCTCAGACATTTTTCTTTCGTTGTTTCTTTCTTTGCACAGGTAAACGGCACATTTCTTCTTCTACGCTTGCATTATCGGCAGAGCAGACGCTGAATGCGCACTTTCATCTGGTTTGGTCTGCCGGCTTCCGTAGCGTCGTGAACGCCCAGGCGCGCGCTTTCAGGAAATCCTTTACACTACTGTTTATGCTCTAAAAACATTCTAAATGACTTCGTTTCGAGTAAATTATGGACGCTACCAACTCAGGACACTTGGAGTACATTGGACGAGCAGTATGGAGGAATATTGACTCGTTTTTTGTGGACTTTTATGGACCTTTCTGTCTCGGGCACCATAGACCTCCATTATTTGAATGTCAGCAGACAGCAAGAAGCCTCCCAGATCTCCAGATGCATTTGAGATATCAAAAAAGTACTCCAGAGTGTTGTTCAGCATGGGGGTGAGTAGAAAATGAAGGCTAATCATGTTTTGGGTGTACTATTCCTTTAAGATTTAGATTAAACCTTAAGGGTAAATAAATCTATATGTGTGTAGCACAAATAACTTGTATAAAAATAAATTAGGCTGGTTGGTTTGCCTTTAAATTATTGACAATTCTTTAAGAAGTAAATATATCTTAAGCTAATCTGGAATAAATATGCAAATTTATTTAACATAAGTATTGGTTAATAATTATACGGTGTTCAAATGACTCAATTGGAAATAACAATAATAATAACATTATCTAATAATAAAAATAATGATTACAATGATAGAGAATATAAATAACAGGATTTAATTCCTACATTAAGATGAATGGTTGAGTCTTTAAAATGATCTATTCTCAATGACTCCATAACTCAGATATATCTGGAGGTTAAAATTGACTGAAACTTTATGGGTTTTCTTCATCAGAACATATGTTATTTGTTCTGATGAAGAAAAGGGTGGAAAGAAGATTAAACAAGAGAAAAACAGCAAAGCTAAACTAATAAGGATCCATATAGATGCTGTTTATTTTTCCATTTGGAACAGTCCATGTGGAATTTGGGTTGATAATTGAGAGCAGAATAAATAAACAACCTAAATAAAATACTAAATTATGACTAAACCAGTAAAGTAAATAAATAGGGGAATAAAATGACCTAGTACAGGAAAATAATCTATTTAGGTAATTATTAATAGCAGAGGACAGAAACGACTGCTAGACTTCTAAATGAAGTTTGAACACCTCAGCCTGACTGTCTGATGTGCGTTTGGGAAAAACCAGCTTTGTTGATGTTTGTTGATGGTTCACCTTCTTGCACCCCTGGTTCAGTGTTTCTTCACCTCATGAAACTCTTGTTTCTGGTTCTTTGAATTTGCTTTGCTTTGGAAACATCGTTCTTGAAATCGGATGGAGAAGCCCATTTTTCTTCTTCCACACACTTCATGTCTGGTGGAAGCAGCAGAGAAGAGTCTCCCCTTGTTTACAGCGCTGCACCCCACCCCTCCAGTCCACTGACACACACAGTCCTCTGCTGAGGAGAAGTTTGTTTGGATTTCTGCAGGTGCAGAAGTGATAGGGGTACAGAATATAAGGAAGTACATTTACTGGGTAGCCTAAGTTTGAAATTATGGAATAATTCAATGATTCGTGACAAAGTTCAAAGTTCAAATTTTAATCTAAAGTTCTTTAAGCTACATGAACTTATTTTGATCTACTATTGTTTGTGAAAGGGTAAGATAACATCTGATCTGTCCTTCCCTCAGCTCTTTTAATTCAGCATGTTGGTAGCTTTGACTCCCAATTTTTCTCCACATGAGCTCATGATGGGTCGACCCTTTCCTGGACCACAGTACGGACCGGACGACTGACCTCTTGCCAGACTAGGACTGAGAGGTGACACATTAAAATGACCTACAAGACCTTTTTTTTCTCCCCTTAGTCAGAGACGGCTTTACAGACGGACCAAGGTGCCTGGAGACCCTGATGGAGGACCTTCTCAGCCATCCTTCCATCCTTCAGCAGGAGGAGGTGTGGCTTAAAGACATCAAAGAAAGTGATCAGAGCTCATCTGTGCTCATCTGGAAGGAACCAGGAAAAGCTTCAACAAATCAGAATAAAGGGGCAAAATAATCCCCTCTGATTGGTTAATTAACACATCAGTAGTCCACCTGATGTGTTGAGGACCAGCTGCTCTGCAGACCACCCATTGAACCTCGTTCAAAATGTCGCCTGTATAAGGGACCAACATCAACAGAAAGATGAAGACGCCCACCTGAAGATGTCTGACATCAGCTTTGGCTTTTTGATTTTTTAATCATACAACATGACTGAGAAGGGAAATGTGTTGTGATGTGTTGTATTTTAATCAAAGATTAACATTTTTAGTATCTAAGTGTTTGATATTACTTTTCTTGATAATAAAAAGAAAGTCCAAGTGTTAGATGACCACCTGATGGCTGATGGTCAGTATTGGCAGAGATTTCTGGATTAGAGAATGAACTCTGATGATCGGGTCATCTCAGCCACCATTGGGAAAGAGGAGCGCTGAGATTAAATCCTCCAACTTTTCAATGTGTGCTTTGACTGACCCTGATTCTGAAGAGCTGAACTCGTCATCTGCATGAAACATTTTTGTGTTATGATTTTAACATTTTGCTCAGATTGATCTTTTTTTTTTTTTTTTACCTTTAATGAAACTCAGATTAATAATTTGATTTACAGTTTGTAGACATGAAGGGGTCTATTGTTTTGACTGATTTGAACTTTTCTCTTTCCAGGGAAACAAAAAGGTTAACTGATAATGATAAGAACTAAAAATTTACATTTTCAGCAAATAGATATTTTACCAAAATACCGTATTTTCACGACCATAAGGCGCACCGGACTAAAAGGCGCACTCTCAGTTATGTGTCCCATTTCTGTATTTAACACACACATAAGGCGCACCGGACTATAGGGCGCGTTTTTTATATACAGGTACATGTCCTCTACTACCTTTAAATACCTCTACTGCGTATTTAAAAATACAGCGGGGGCAAAACTGAGTATGACTGTGCTTTATTCATGTATTTATTACAAAGTATTAATCAAACCTGGCAGCTGGCCGTGAGACAGACACATCGCAGATGACACAGCGCTGTGATCACTCCTAAATTAACTTAAAATCCTGAAACCTGCCGACGGAATATGTTCGCTTTTATTACCGGTATCCTGGTGCCTGCAGCTAAAATTATTTAGATGAAAAACACCTGCCAGCAGCCGCGGTGAACGAAAGGATTTCTCCTGTCGGTGCACCGCTGGTATGTGGGGGTCTGAGCGCCTCCGACAGAAATAGATAATCTGGATGAACTGACTGCAATTATTAAGTTTTCAGGTGGCCTTTCTCACTTAAAAACATATTAAAACTACTTTATTCCAACTGATCACAGCAAATATAGCTGCAAGATTTAGATTATTTAGATGAAAAAACACCTGCTAGCCACCGCGCTGAAGAGGAGGAGACGCGCCCAGATGCTGCTGTTGAATTAAGTTTTCAGGTAGAAAAATAGAGCGGGAGCAAAACTGAGTATGATTGTGCTTTATTCATGTATTTATTACAAAGTATTAATCAAACCCATCAAAGTCATCATCCTCTGTTATCCTCAGCATTCCTCTGAATAAAACAGCTGCGCTAAATCAGACATGCCAGTTTCCCCTTCTTCGCTGTCAGAGTCACTTTCCGTGCAGCGCGGCTCCTCAGAAATAATGCCGGCTTTTGCGAAAGCTTGAACAACAGAGCCAGCAGACACAGTCCATCTACAATCCATCCGCAAACGGTGGCGTAACTTGCACGGCGCTGCCTTCCACTTATCCTGAAACTGTGGTCTCAGTCTGTCATCCATCGCTCCCACGCCGCTCGCAGTCTTACTGTGAACGGCCGCTCCACACCGATGTCGAGCGGTGGAAGTTCCTTTGTCAGACCCCCCGGGATAACGGCGAGCACAGCGTTCATTTGATTCATCTTTTTTTCACATCGGCTGTGAGATGGGCACGCAGCGATGGTGATGCGTGGAAAAAACCACCTAGTCTTCTCACATACACCTGTCTCAGCCACGCATCCACCCAGCCTTTTCATTTGCGTTAATATCATATGTCATCAGAGCGCTGTGTCTGTCTCGCTGTCAGCTCCCAGATCAGCTTCTCTGATTGGTTGATGCGGCGCGTCCAGCAGCAAAACTTCAATTTTTCCATCTGAGCAGCAGCAGCGCGTTGGCGGTGCGTCAGATGCTTAAACGCTCCCGACGTGCTGCACCAAAACGCGCTGCGGGACCTTTTGCTGCACCTATATGCGCGTCAACCATTGACTTTGCATGTAAACTCGCTGCTTCTGCTGCACCTGCTGGGTCCGGTTCACACCGATGTCGAGCGGTTGAACAGCGAGCACAGCGTTAATTTGTTTCCCCATGTTTTTCACATCAGCTGTGAGATGGGCACGCATGGAGTTACATATTAACAGCGATGGTGAGGGGTGGAAAAAAAACACCTGGTCTCCTTACATTCAGCGACTCTTTCATCATCTCCTCAATGAGGTGGTCTCAAAAGTCGCAGTTACAACACACATAGGGCGCACCGCACCATAGGGCGCACCGCACATTTTGAGGAAAAAAAAAGACGTTTAAGTGCGCCTTATAGTCGTGAAAATACAGTAGTATCATAATGGGGAAAAACAGTAAATATTTTTGCCAACTAAGGTGTGATTCCAGGGCTCTTTTTATTGGCAACATATTTTAGCTATCATAATCTTTTCCATAATTTTTCCATCTATTATAATCATTTAACAGTGTCCACCGACTTAATGCAGTTGTGGATTTTTGATTTTTTTTAATTATTTTATTTTAGTTTAGTTTTTTAGTTTAGATTTTATTTTTATTTTAGATGTGTAGTTTTTAGCTTTCTTTACATATACTCACAATTTTAGTTTCTTAGTTTCCTTATATTCATAAATTTTCCATTTTTTTATAATATCGATTACACAAGGATAATATCCTTTTATAATCGAAAGGGTGGACTGTTGTCGGAAAATTTTTATCTTTCTTCTAGTATATATTAATATTCATATTTACTCACTATAAAAGTTTTCACTCAGTCTGTTCCTCTCTCAAGGTCACACATTTCCCTCCAGGCTGGTGTTTGTAGACCAGACATTGCTTCTTCCCATAACAAATCAGGTTCTTTCTCAAGGTTTATTCATAACATGTTACTGTTAACCAAAGTGTGTGTAATTTGTTATGACTCTGACTGCTTTCCATTGTTGTAAGTAAGGGGGGACGAACCCTGCCCAGATCAAAACAGAGCAGAATGTTGTGCCATAAGGGCTTCATGATGACTGTTTTCTCTTTGCAAAGATATTAATAAATGTGCCGATTGAGTGAAATCCATCGATCTCCGTTTATTTAACTAGGATGAATAGTTGAATACTTTTTTCCCACGACATTGTATCAATAAATTTCTCCTAATTGTCTTTTCCCTTTGTGTGAGTTTTCCAGATTGAAATACACATTCACTTAGAAATAAGTCTTATCTGCATATAATAATAATAATAACTTTTATTATTATTATTATTGTTATTATTTAATTTATTGATCATACATTGGAGAAATTTACCCCTGCATTTAACCCATCCCCTTAGCAAGGGCGTAGGAATATGTTTACAATTGGGGGGGACACATGTAGGAAATCTGAGATTCGTAAATATTCAACAGAAACATGTCTTAAGTACGCTACTTTAAAAAAAGGCTATTTAATCTTTTACTTTATTCCTTTATAAATGTGTCTTGCAAAAATAATGCATTTAAAATTTACATAATGCATTTGTTCATAAGATGTGAGCATATCACCAAACAAAATGACTGGAGTCTTTTATTAAGCAAAGGGAGATGTCTTTCAAGGGCTTCAGCCCTTGGCATATTTAGTGTCCGCATACGCACTAGAAAATCAAATATTTCAGTTGGATTAAAAACAATTCAGTAGGCCACAGAAGTGCAAAGTTTGATATGTTTTATTTTGTCAAACTTGCAATAATGGTCAAAAATGAATTTATATAGATTGACTGACAGAGGGAGCTGACAGTGTGGTGAAGAATTATGGACAGGGCACTTTGAAGCATCTGGTTCAAAAACGCATTCTAAATCTTTGGTAGAAATCCATCTATCCTTCCATTTTCTGTACACCCTGTCCCTTAGTGGGGTCAGGAGGTGCTGGTGCGCCAGTCTGTCCCGACCTTTGGTAGAAATGGCGTCTTTAATTCCAATTTGCAGTACAGAACAGAGAAAACTACAGAGTTGTCAATGTTGTGTTAATCTGTTTATAGTCTAAAAAGAGGAGCCAGCACTTTATTTGAGGAAATAAAGGTGCAGAAGTTAATTAGTTGGTTAATTAGTGGTTGTGCAGCAGTTCGCTGCTAAGAATTAAAATTAATTCTCCCTGTGGTTTTAACTAACGATCAGGAGCGCGGCAGGTATAACATCTGTCCATTTCGGCGAATCAAAACCACACAAAAAATAAAAAATCCCAGACCGTGCTAATTTCAACACAAGTTGTGTAAGGTGACTGTTACTCACACTGACGTTTCTCTTTTTTAAAAATCTGAGTAAGTCCTACTGCTGTTTAAGCCTTTTAGTTGGTGGTGGCATTGTACTGAAATGAGATATATAAAAAAAATAACATTTTGGCTAGCGTGGCAAACATCTAGAGAAAGTTAGCAGTTAAATATTGGATGAGTGATCAGCCCAAGACTACGGAAGAGGATTAGGGCCACTGAAAAAAGTTAAGTGATTTTTAAATTTTATTTCAGTTTAATACAGGAAAAAAGTCAGAATTCTGACTTTTTTCTCAGAATTCTGACTTTTTTTCACAGAATTCTGACTTTAATCTCATAATTCTGACTTCTTTCTCAGAATTCTGACTTTAATCTCAGAATTTTGGATCTTAATGTAGATGGGCACCATGAAGGTAGAGATGTGGAGCATTCAGCTTCACTGACAAAGATGTGAGTTGTTTGAGATGGCCAGTGACATATTGGTGAAAAATTACAGAATTAGGCAACTTTTGATGTGCCCGAGGGGTCCCCCTTATAAATGGAGCAGCAGAAGGTCATTAAAACAAGAGAGCTAGTCTCTAAAACAGACATGGCTATGGCTTGATGCTAACATGTTTGTTTTTAAACATACTTTTGTTATATTACATTTGTGTTGTGTTTTCCAAATAGTGTAGAAAATGAATGGTGGGTTTATAATGTTTACCTTTTATGAGCAGGACAGGAAGCAGATAAGTGTAGCATTACCTCCAACTAGTTAAACTCATAATTATGAAGTTATTCAACAAATTCCTCAAGTAAAAAAGTGCAACTTTTATTTTTTATTTATTTATTTTTTACCAGATTTGTTGATTAATTTCAAAATTATGTATTCCTTCCAAATTTCCAAATCTGAAGAATTTTTTAAACCAATATCTACATTATTTAACATTTAGTTTGTTTTAGCAGTACTTCCTGTTATATTTCTTTATACGTATATTTTACATTTTCTTGCACAGCAAGCTCAGCAGATTTGAAATTGTGTGCTTGTGTACAAGTAGTAAATCTTTACTCTAAACATATATTCTGGTTATTTTTTTAGTTAGACCTTCTTGTTTTTATATATCTGTATAGTACACCCCCCCCCCCCCCCCCCCCAAAAAAAAAAAAAAACACTGTAAATTGATTAGAAATATTAATCATCTGCCAGATTTCTGAGAAAAAAGTCAGAATTCTGAGATTAAAGTCAGAATTTTGAGGAAAAAAGTCAGAATTCTGAGATTAAAGTCAGAATTCTGAGATTAAAGTCAGAATTCTGAGAAAAAAGTCAGAAGAAAAAAGTCAGAATTCTGAGATTAAAGTCAGAATTCTGAGAAAAGTCAGAATTCTTACTTTTTTCCCCATGTTAAACTAAAAAAAAATTTAAAAATCAGTTAACTTTTTTTTTTTTCCAGTGGCCCTAATCCTCTTTCGTACAAGACTAAGATGACTAAACCAAAAAGATTCAGTTTCTATATATGAAAGTGAACTGACAACAAAGACGTTTTAAATAGGCAGCATCCCGACAGACCATTTTACCTCTTTCACAAGTTTCTGACTTCTGTATCGCTGTTTCCCTCCCTTCACTCTCACTCAGCAGTTCAGAGAGGGGAGGGGGAGTACAGTGACGTAACGCTATGCTGCGCCTTCAAAATAAAAGCACGCTAGTAAAAAAAATGTCAAAATCTAATATTTTGCGGTACAATTTTTTGGGGGGGACATATCCACCTGGCTTTTATATTGGGGGGGACATGTCCCCCCCGTCCCCCCCGCTTCCTACGCCGCTGCCCCTTAGGGAGCAGTGGGCTGCCATCGTTGGGTGCAGTGTGGGGTTAAAGGACTGGTTATACTTCCTGTAGCAGTGTGTCGCAGTGAGCTTGTTGCAGATATTTTTGATTTATGCCCAATACTGAAGCATGGTCTTCACTATGTTATTCCATGCCACAAAGTAAGAGGGACAATCACAAACTAGCTGTGGCTCTAGAGGCGGTGAGGAAGTAGGGGCCATTTTGTGTGACAACGGAGGGACATTAGGGCAAAAAAAGAGCGGTGATCCAGGTGGAAAAAGGGTGCCAGCATTCTTGCGCACTTTGCTCTTCTAGCTGACCCTACTTCACAAGTCGTTTTCCACAGTGGTGGTCATACAAACAAAACAAGCCGGTAAGGTACCAAACAGGAAATATGTGTAGTTTAGAACGGATGTAGATTTGACCAATAGAAGGCCTCCTGTCTGCAGCACTGTGTAGTTTCTGAATATAAATCAGCCTTAAGGGTCTTGCTCAGTGACCCAGAGTGGCAGTCTGTGGGAATGGAGCTGGAACTTCAGTACCTTAGGATTCAAGGCTCTGTCCCCTAACCACTAGGCCGCCACTACCCATTTCCAACTTTGGAGCTTGGACAACCAGTGATGGGAGTAAAACACACTGGCACACAAACATATAATTTTTGGTCATATTTTAATCCGTTGTCCTCGTTGATATGCATTAGTACA
The DNA here is from genome assembly GCF_016077235.1 of Cyprinodon tularosa. Taxonomy (NCBI): domain Eukaryota; kingdom Metazoa; phylum Chordata; class Actinopteri; order Cyprinodontiformes; family Cyprinodontidae; genus Cyprinodon; species Cyprinodon tularosa. The sequence continues at coordinate 217,801 of NW_024039599.1, forward strand.
GAGCGAGGCGCGCTCCTGCCCTCAACTGGGGATGCATATCCCGGCAGGGATGCACTTTTCAGGATAATCTGTACCTCTGCATTAAACCAAAGCCAAAAGTAACGAGTAAAGTTTGTTTTAAAAATGTAAGGGATAGAAAGTACAGATACTTGTGTAAAAATGTAATGAGTAGAAGTAGGAAGTAGGAGGAAAAAAGTTATTGAGTAAAGTATAGATAGATAGATAAAAAGGTTACTTAAGTACAGTAGTAGTACTTAAGTACGAATTATTTCTACATTGATACTTGACACCTCTGCTTATATGAACACAGACAGAAGCATAATGTTCCAAGAAGAAAATATCCTGCAGCCAAGTTGGCATTAATGCATGTAGAGTTAAGGAAGAAATCTGACTTTTGTAATTGTGTAGGCATCCTCTCATGCCAACAAAATGAAAATTCACCAAGGCTTGTGCCAAATTCCTTAAAAACAATTTTTATTTTAAACAACGTCACAGTTATTAATGTCTGTGTACAATGGGAATTTTCTATGTTTATGAAAATAACGTTGGCTTGATAAATTGTGTTAGGGTTCCAGTTTGTGGGGGTTGTTTTTGTGTTCTTTTTTTAGTGTCTCCGTGCATCCACCAGATGGTGCCTTTGTTTCTCTGTTGGCCTGGAGGGCCTCTTCCTGTTTTCAATACCCTCACCTGCAGCTCATTGGTGATTATCGTCTGAGAAGTATATGAGCAGCAGACTATCACCATCTCCTCGCCACAGTGTTTACCAGTATTGGGTGTTCTAGCCTCTCTGAGTTTAGCTGAGTCTAATCTTTGAGTTTACGTCTCTATGAGTCCTCTGGTCCTAAACTTTGGTTTCCTTTCTATGATCTGCGGCAGGATATCACCTAATCCACTGGATAAGCCTGGTCCTTCAAGCCTTTGAAGGAATCTATTCGTCTCACTGAGAAAGAAGGGAAACATTCACCTGATCAGTTCACAGACCTCCACAAGAAAGCTTGTGACAGTCTGACAGTCCGCTCCGCTGCTCCTCTTGACCACTATAAATCTTCCTGTCCGCCCTCCAGCAAAGTTATCTCCATACCTGGACAACCTCCCCCACAAACAGGATCGAATGAGCTACCACAAACTATTACAGTGAGTCCGTTTCAGCTATTCCTCTGCTTTGGCCATGAACTCACCACTCTGATCTCACCGTAGAGTTTCCGGTTCCGGTTCATATAACCGCTGGATTGTTTGTGTTTTCTGTGTTTGTCTCCCTTCCTCCACAAGGAGGCGCCTGATTCTGGTCTGCCTCCTAACACACCTGCTGGTGGTTACTTCCTTAACGGAGTGTTCTTAAGCTGCTGATTGCCACTACCTTGATGCCAGAGTGTTTGCCAGTTTTGGGTACTCTAGCCAAGCTGAGTTCAGCTGAGTCAAACTGAGTTCTTGTCAACCTGGGTTTTAACATTGTTTGTCTTTTGCCTCTCGGCAGGAAGTCATCCTGTAACTGGATTTTTCGGACCTCCTTTCCCTGTAAGGATCAACTGAGCTGGGGTACAAACAGGAGGTTTGGATCCACTTTCCCCAAGAGATTGTTTGAGCTTCGCACTGAGAAAGGGATTAATCTCCACTACGACCCGTTCAAGTACCACAGGAAAATCTGAGTGGCAGTCAGTTATCTCCATTCACCTATTAACAACCACATTCTGGGTAAACCCTGTTCCGCCCTCCACCGAATCAGACAAACACTGGAACTACAGCATACAGACTGGAGTCAAGGATTCAACAACTTCTCTGGAAACGTGAGTCAGCAACCAAATCCTCTTCTCCAAGTTCACAAGTCAAATTTCCCACTGAGCCTGAACTTTTCCTGAACTTTTTTGTCTTCGCCTCACTTTTCAGTTCCGGTTGAGCAGTGTCCAGAGCAAAACTTCTCTCTGAATTATCTCTTCAATAAAACCTGTTAAACCTTTTCCCTGGTCTCCCTGTTTGGTCTTCTGCATGTGGGTCTAAACCTTAGTAAAATCATGACACCCAAGCTGAGAAACCCTATGTTTTGTCTCTCTGAGTTCAGCACATTCAATAAACTGTTCAAATTTTTCCCTGCCTCTGAGTTGTTTCTGCATGTGGGATAAACATTTGAAACCCATCATGAAAAATCGCTTATTTTGTGGGATTTAAAAAAAAATTAGGGATCTCTAAAAACGAAAGATATCCTGTCTCCTCTGCATGTTGGTAAGCGTGAGTTAGATGTTTGCCTATAGCCACTGTAAACTTTTTACGTGTCCTCTTTAAAAAGTAATTATTAAAGTTTGAATGAATGATAAAAAGCCTTGGTGTGTGTTTCTTGAACTTACGCACTAACCTCTGAACTACATGATCATGAGGTGAACTTTTTTGCTCTATTGCTGTGTAGAAAGAGAAAATGAGAATAAGACTTAAAGATGAATGAAAGAAAACATAAAGTCTTGGTCAAATTCACCAACTTGTAACTTGTAACCATAGTTCAAAAAGTTAAATTTACCTTTTACCAACAGCACACCAAACCCACAAACTATTATTTTTACTTTCCGAAGATTAAACTAGATTTGTCCAGGTAGGTAAAATCAGTACTGCTTCTAGATATGTTAGTTTTGTTCACGACCTTGAGGCGTAAAATAACAATGTAGTAAATTCTGCTTCATTTTCATAATAGCGTTGGTACCACTAAGTTCTGACATTAAGTTCCAACAAATAAGGTAGTTTTTGTCTAATATAACGTTTCTTTACCATCAATCTATTGTATTTTCTTGTCTTTTACTTTCTTATTTTTCAATCACAGGAAGCTCTTCTAATCCTCTTGTTACTGAATTTGATATAGAAAGAACACATTCTCCCCTTCCTTGTCAAAAATAGTCAAAAGATAACATTTGAACTTGAAAAGATTTAAAATATGTTAAAATAACATGTATATGTTGAGTAGATTTTGCTCTGTAAGTAGTTCATGCCTCTATTGGAAACACTTATCAGGCTTTATCTATATAGATAACTTTCAGTTCTAAAGACTAGAACTGAGAAATCATCAAAGGTTTATGACTACAACACTGAGTCATCTATCATATTTTTTCATTTTTTTTTATGATAGTAGACTTGATCTAATAATTTATATTCCTTATCATTCTTTTTACTTTTTGTTTCTCTTCATGACTTGAAAGAAAACTGTATCATCACTTGTGACTTTTCTTGTAAACCATGTGACTTATTTGAGGCTTAAAGTGAAAGTGAAAAAAAGTACGATTTCATTGTTCATGAGTAATTTCACTCACAGTCTGAGCTTTTAGCAGTCCTCCGGCTGAAACTTTTATACAGCAAAGGTAGGAGTTAGTCTTTTTAATTATTTTATTCTTGTTAGGTAACAGTGGGTTGTATAGAATACCAAAAACGGCTCATATTGTTAAAGGCAAAGCTTTTGTTAACTTAACATTTATCATCTTAACATCTCTCTGTGTAAGTTACTTGTTAATTTTTAAATGAAAGATTTTTGTTGGGTTGGTTCAGTGCGTTAAACAAGATTATGAAGAACTGATTTTTTTTTTCAAAACGTTTTACAAAAAATTCTAAAGATGTATATTATGGATCTATGTCACAGATATTACTAAGCATTAGGCTATAATATTTATTCAAATAGATTTTGATTACATCTTTCAGCTTATGCAATTCTTAAATTATGTATTTCAGAACACAATCATAAAGTTATTTTAAATACAGTAAGGATATGGTATTGCCTTAAAAACAATTTGGAAGACCTGTGACTTGACCTGAAAAGAGGTTAAGTCACAAGATTTTATTGCTTGAAAAGTTGGTTGCTCTTTTTGCTTCATCCAAACATGTCATGGAAAGCTGAGTAAAAGAAGGGGAAAAAAAGAACAGGAAAGGGCACCTGCACACTGCTAAAGGACCCATGTTGTCTTAATTGCTATGTGCTTGTGAAATTGTCTGACCTGAATACTATGGAGAATAAAGTTTTCGTAAAATAAATGTTTTTATTAATGTTACAATTTATTGAATACTTATGAAAGACCAATACCAGAAAGGCATTGCAACTATTCAAAAATTATAATATTGTTTTTCTTTGTTTCTGAAGGAAACCACAAGATGGCCTTTCGTTCAAGTGAGTCATATATTTACATATATACTTATGTAGTATATAATTATAATTAAGGATCTTGTTCTGATTTGTTTTGCTCTGTTCATGATTTTTCTAATTTATGTTACATTAAATACCAACAGTTAAGGTTGAGACAATCACTACGGGGGAAACCTATGGTGCTGATGTAGCTCTGATGGACCAAGTGAAAAGGAAGGTTAATCTAGTGGGTACCATCCAGGATGGACAGTACGTCATTGTTTTTTGTCCAATCACCTCCCGTGTTGGCTCAGATGTGGGGGCAGCCATGCAATACATGTCCTGTAAGTAATAAAGCTTGACAAATTTAAAAACATTTTTTTAAACTAACTCTGAGTATCCTCCTCGTTATATTTTTTAAAACAACATCAGCATCAGCAAAAACATCTTGATGAAGAAATCCCCTTATTTACAACCATGGGCGTAGGTTTGCATAGGGACCATAGGGACATGTCCCTACCAAAATTTTGGAAGGACCTATTTGTCCCTACCAATAATTGGACGTGAACAACATGTTTATAATTTACTATACAGCAGCCGCTTCTTTTCCTCTCGCAGCTTCTCTGCCTGGTAGCTGCAGCTGCCTGCTCTTTCCTGTCCCTATTACATAGCAGCGCATCAACTGTGCTGCGCGGTTTAACTCTGATTATTCTTCCTTAAGTTCCGCCTTCTCTCTTTCTGATTGCGTGTTTTCTAGTCTGTATGTGCGCGCGTGCGGGTGCTTGGAGCGCGAAAAAAAAGACGCTAAAATAAACTAATATTGGGCTACGAAACTAGTCCAAATTAAAAAAAATATTATCTACGCTAAAACAGGCGAAAGCTTCCGACTGGAGTTCTGTAAAGATGCAGGAGAGAGTTTTTTGATTTGTGGAACTTGAGAAATGTAAGTTAACAACGTTAGGATTTCTTTTATTTTATCTTTTAATCAGATAGCCAAAGGCTCCTTAAAGAAGATCTTTTATGAAATGAAACCAGGTGAAACAGAAACGTTAAAAACGTTTCCTTTGGAGGAGTTCTGGATGGAGAATATTGACAGACAAAAACTTTTTTTTTTTACTTCTTAAATGCTAATATTTTTTTACAATCTTGGTATAATTCCTGCTCTAAGTGGGTCGGCTAAAGGCACATTTTAGTGGCCCTATACTCCAGTTTACGATTAATCAATTACTAAATTAGTTCATGATTGTTTAAATAATTTGTTAATATGATTGTTTCAGCCATAGATAAAATACATGAAATTAGCTACACAGAGTAACTACAGCCCAGATGTACAACTTCTAATATTAAAGGAATAGTACACCCAAAACATGATTAGCCTTCATTTTCTACTCACCCCCATGCTGAACAACACTCTGGAGTACTTTTTTGATATCTCAAATGCATCTGGAGATCTGGGAGGCTTCTTGCTGTCTGCTGACATTCAAATAATGGAGGTCTATGGTGCCCGAGGCAGAAAGGTCCATAAAAGTCCACAAAAAACGTGTCAGTACAACAAAGTCATTTAGAATGTTTTTATAGCATAAACAGTAGTGTATAGGATTTCCTAAAAGCGCGTTCACGAGTCTACGGAAACCGCGGCAGACCAAACCAGACGAAAGTGCGCATTCAGCTCAGCAAAGAACTCATGCTCTTCCTCAACAATGAAGTCCTCAGACATTTTTCTTTCGTTGTTTCTTTCTTTGCACAGGTAAACAGCACATTTCTTCTTCTACGCTTGCATTGTCGGCAGAGCAGACGCTGAATGCGCACTTTCATCTGGTTTGGTTCTGGCATTTATATATATGCCTGTCAAAACCTGTATTTTCATTGTGTTCCAAAGAGTCTACTCACAATTTGCACTCTGAATTTTATTTTCTTATGTATATGTTTTTCTTTATTTTAGCTTCATATAATAATTATACAAGAAACAGGTGAATGGCAGTGGTGTATGAGGACATTTTACAGGATAAAATAAGTACAGAATAGTAAAAGCTTGGTATACTGAAAAGGCTTTTTGGTCTTCAAGTTCCTTCATTGTGATGTTGTAAGGGCCCGTCAATGTTTCCCTAACAGCAGAGTTAAAAGTTAAAACTAAACTCGAACTGAAAATAAAAGCTAATTCCTAGATGGTTTAAACTATAAAGGGACATTTTTTAAAATATATACTTTTCAATTATTATAATCTATTCCCCTTATCGTTATTACTACTTATTACAAGTCCTTTGTCTGACTCAGATGGAAGGGTACTGTCGTGATATTGGCACTGATGACTGGCTTAATTACTCATTTATTCTCTTGTCCAATTCTGCCCCCTCCAGTCAGAGGGGAGGTAATGACATTCACATTACCTCCCCTCTGATCCACCTGCTCCTGCTTCTATTTAAGCTGCTTGCATCCAGTCATCAGTGCCAGATTATTGCTCTACAGCTTGTGACGAGAAAGATTTTAGCCAACCTTAGTGTTTCCCATTTCCTGGTCTCCCTCTCAACCACCGAGCCTGCCTGTTCCTGTTCTGATCTGTTTGCCTGACCTGGCTTTGGACTCCTGGATCTCTGAGACTGCCTGTTCGTGTTCTGATCTGTCTTGCCTCGAATACTTGGTCCTTTCTCCTGTTCTCAGTCATGACAAGGACATAGCCTAAACTTGTTTGTAAACCTGCACAATCGCTTGAAAAGCCCTGATATGGATTTATTCTATTTATCATTTAAACTGTAAGACCAAAACTATTACAGACTGACTATCATTCACTTTGTTCTACCTAATTTAGTCTGCCAGTCAGATGCATACATAGTTATGTTGTATTTTGGCTAAGCTGACACATTTTTTGTATTACATTGCAAATCTAAGAGTTCCTCTCATTACCTTATTTTTATTTCTACAGCTAATAAAAAGATCATCCTAATATTGATGCACCACACCCGAGATGCTCACTACTCAACTGCTGGGAGGAGTTGGTCAGAAGACTACCCAAACATTGAGCTGGAACTTCATGTTCTCTTCCATGAAACTCAGCAGGGTTTGCTCACCTGTTCCAAGAACACAGAAGCAGTATTCCAGATGCAAGAGTTTTTCAAATCCACCAAAATGTTATCTCATCCAGAAACAGTTTGCAGGTTCTGGCCACTGTTTCTGCTGTTTGGGGTTATAGTTGTGTTTCTGTTGATTTACTTTTTGGAAGTGAAACAGAGATCAATAAATGGCACCAACTAAAAATCATAAAGTAATGAATCGTCATTAGAAAAAGTCTGTAATTTAGTGTTTTATCAAGTCCAAAGAATCCATGCAGGAGTTTCCCTCCAGGTTTCCTTATACAGCCTAAACACATGAATGTTTGGTTATTCGGTATCTCTACCACTGCCTTCAATTGAGGGTTGTGTGTGCAACGTTGTTCGTTTTGTGTTTTTGCAATGCAATGTGATGGACTGGTACCCTTTCCAGAGAATTGCCTTTTGCTCCATAACCCCTCCCTTTTGCTGTGGGTATAAACAGATGAATGCAATAATTTAATGTAATGTATGTGATATTTATCACGTTATTTGATTTGTAAAGTTATAGTGAAGCTTCCACTTCATTCTGTATAAACTCCTTTCATGGATTTAATTGCTCCTGTAATTGTTTTAAAGGGTTCGCAATGAGATTTTTTGATGTGATTTTTTTAATAAATTTTGTTTGATTTGGTTATTGCTATGTTGGATATTCTAAAGCTCAATGGTATTACAATTCCCTGTTAAATAAAGGTGTAAACAATGATATCGTTTATCTCTTTATTTTTTCTAAAATTGCATTACAATTCTTTAATTAACATTATCCTGATAATCTGTGCAAATAATGCAGGGGCTGTTTTGCTCAGCTTTGGGGATTGTTGTCTTTGAAATGTTGAAATTGACCGATTGTGCTCTATGCACAACTCAAACTATTTCTCAACTTAAGACAGCTCTTTTGTTTCCTGTCTTTTTCTCCTGGATGAACAGATTAATTCAAGTGTGCCTTATCTAAGTTACCATGGCCAGACACACCCGGATGAATCGGTTCATCCAGTAATGGTACCTGAATTGCATCTGAATTTTTCACATTTGAGGAATATCATGTATATCTTCAAAATAGGGCTTTCCAAAAAAGTCCTCAGTTGCTGGTATCTTTTATGTTTCATTTCAAGCTCAAATCATGGACAAACAGATAATTCTGTATATATATGGAATAAATTCACCACTGCGATTCAAAATTAATGTGTAAGAGTTTATTAACAAAAAACATTCAGCTCGGAGTCCAATATATTTCACTTAAAACTCTTGTCTAAAACTACTTAAACTGAATTAAACAAAAGAGTAAGGAAAAACGTGGTTGAAAATCATGTGATCAAATTAACTAATTTAATGTCATGATTTTATCTAAGGCTCGGACACACATGCAGTGAAGCCAAACAGAGAGACAGAGAGTAAAAGTTCAAGGGGATTTATTGAAATGATTTCAGCTCGGTGCAGAGTTCCTCCGAACTCTGCTCAGCAGGAACTGAAAGACGAGGGGAAGACAGACTGTTAGATTCAGGCTCAGTGGGATATAATATTTGTTGATCTCGAAGGAGAGGATTTTTTGCGACTCATGTTTCCAGAGAAGTGGAGAATCCTTGACTCCAATCTGTGTGTTGGTCTTCCAGAGTTTGTCTGATTCAGTGGAGGGCAGAACAGGATTTACCCAGAACTCGGACGGTGAAGATTGATGCAGACGCTGGCTGCCACTCAGTTTTCCTGTGGTACTTGGTCGTGGTGAAGATGATTTCCTTACTCAGTGAGTGATCTCACCGATCTCAAAGGTGGCTGGATCCAAACCTCCTGTTTGGAATCCGTCGCTCAGTTTAAGGCTCAGTTGATCCCTCCTGGGAGAGGCGGTCCGAAAAGGTCCAGTTTGCAGGAAGGCTTCCTGCCGAAAGGCAAAGACAAAAACAAGGTTGAATCTCAGGGAGACAAACACTCAGTCAAACTCAATGAGATCTCAGCTTTGCTAGAGTACAAAAACTCGCAATACAAAAACTCAGATTGGACTCAGTATAATTCAATTCAATTCAGTTTATTTATATAGCGCCAAATTCACAACACATGTCATCTCAAGGCACTTTACAGTTCAACAGTATAAACAAAGCTTGGCTAGAGTACCCCAAACTGACAAACACTCTGGCATCAAGGTAGTGGCAACCAGCAGCTTAAGAGCAGTCTGGTGATGAGGTAACAGTCCGTAGGTGTGTGAGGAGGCGGACCGGAACCAGGCGCCTCCTGGTGGGGAAGGGAAGAACAACGCAAAGACAAGACAAATAGACAAACACAAAAACTAGAGTCCTGACATTTAGAGCAACTTGAATGTTGTCAAACCAATTCAACGAGCAAATCCGAGGGGTGAAGAAATTATTCGAATTCAATTCAGTTTATTTATTTTATATCGTGCCAATTCACAACAGATCTCATCTCAAGGTGAGGGAAGGATTTGCTTAACCAGAAATCAATAACTTTTAGTTAATTGATTCTTCTTTGAATGTGCTAACAGGGAGCACACATAAGAATTAAAATAAATTATTTTGGGTCATTTTATTTTATTTTTTATTATTTGGTAACTGCTTACCACTTACCCCATGTACCGCAAACATTTGAGAAGCTTCCCCCATTGTCCCGCCTCCAGCCTTCGTCTTCACTTATGTTTGACAAGCTTTCAGTCAAAGGCTTACTGACTCTACTTCCCGTGTGATCGTGTCTGTAAGGCCCATTCAGTATGTGGCTTACAGAAGAGGTTTGTCTCTGCCCAACTTGTAAAAACCCATTTCCCTCTTGTGGGGAGAAAATCCCTACGAGGGCAGAGGCGCTTTTGAGAGCTTGGCTGCTGAATAATAAAATATGTGCGCGAGAGCACCCCACTTGGAGCCCCAGTTTCTTTCACGCGTGATTTTGTTGTGCAGTGGTAGATAAACCATGCGCAGAGGTAGTTTAACAGACATGCAAGTATGTTTATTTTGCTCATCATCTTTTCTGACTGCAGGCGGACATACTATGATGTGCCATCTAGATCATCCACAACCCAGGACACAATGGATGCATCCATCTGCATTGCTTTCAGTTTTTAAATAAGTGTGACACCATATCGTTCCTGAAACTCAAAGAGGAATGTTTCAGTCTGTTTGGCAGCAGTCCAATTCTGAAATGTCAACCGTCATGAGTGTGCCTTGGTCAGTTTGCAGCTTTGGGGTCTGTTTCATAAAGCAGGTTTAACAACCTCAGACTTAAATCCTCAACTCTGAATTTATCTAGTCAGAGGTTGGAAACTTAGTTTTCAGATTTATAAAGGCTGCTGTGAGTTGGTTAAATCAACTTTAAGTAGGTCCACTCATATTTGAACATGTGTGTAACAAGTGTTAAAAGCCATTATCAGTGGCTCTCTATTCCCCCACTCTGCAGAATCCTTTAGTTCAATCGCTAATGTTATGCTCTCTCTGCTTTTTCTCACAGTAGTTTCACCTTGTCTGTTCCTATTTGGCTGTGACACCATCCTGGATAAAAAGTATAATCTGTGTTGCTGCCATCAACACCTTTGTTTATAGACTTTGGAGATTGGCCTGTTTTCCAGTGTAGTGCTGTTTCTCTGACAGTGACTGGCTAGATGTGCTCTCTTCATCCTCTGACATGTGAACTGGCCTGGCTGTTTCCTGGACTGTCTGCTTCTGTCTCCCTTAACCCCAATTGTCCTCGGCAGATGGCTGCTCACACTGAGCCTAGTTCTGCTGGAGCCTTCCTGTTAAAAGGGATTTTTTTCCTCTCCACTTTCGCTACAAGCATGCTTATTGTGATGGACTGTACTTGAGTCAATGAGTCGATGCAAACAACTGGTTTTCTTTGGATTGACAAATTTGAATCAATTTGACTGTATTATCTGGTGAACTGTAAAGTACCTTGAGATGACATATGTGGTGAATTGGCTCTATAAAAATAAAGTGAATTGAAATATACAGTCTACTGTGACAGGCTAGTCTGGATGTATTAATTTTACATGATTAATTGCACTGTTATCATTATACCTGCTGCTAACGGACATTAGTGAATGTATTGATATCTGGCATATTTTGGACAATCTCAGAAGCCAGTAAACAGACTCTTATGGTTTTTATTCCTTTGTTTTCTATTTTGTTTTATTCATTATTTTGATTTCGTCAAACTAGTCATTTAATCTACCTCCTGTTTATTTTTTCTAGTAGCCTGTAGTGTTTGCATAGATGTTAGCTTTTCTGTAATCCTGAATTATTAGAATAAAGACATCATTGGTTAATTTGTAGTGGTTCTGGTCGATCATATAGCGGAGGATTTATCACTCAGGTTAGATCCACCCCCCTTTTGGTAATAGTGCGAATAAACAGATATAAAATGTTCTTTATTGAAAATTAATAGCTCTGCTAGCCACTTAACCTGGGGCACCAGATTGGTGGAGACCTGGATTTTAACAGCCGGTCCAGGAACCCTCCAGAGGTGAATCCGCAACCCGGTAAGTAGATAATTCAAAGCTACAATTATCCACCTAAGAACACTAAATTGATTTTACCTTTGATTTTGAACAGGTTAAATAATTAGCTTTAACTCCAGTTCTAGTTAATCATCTATTCATTATCTGCAGGACATTATTTTGCACAACAATGGTGTCACAGCCAAACAGGAACAGGTGGTGCAAAGCTACTATGAGAAAAAGAAGCGAGCATATAAAGAAAGAAAGGAACTTTAAATCTTAAAAATCTTAAAAGCCTTTAGTACATATCCCTAAAACAGGGATAGATTCTTCACATCTAAAATGGAGGACGAGAACAAAGGGAATACCTCCTTAAATTTGAAGGTTTAGATGAAGAAAATAGTTTCGCTAACTCTGAAAATTCAACTGGATCAAAGCAGTCTAAACCCAGTTTAGATTCTATGGCAACCTCAGATGCTGCCTCACCTTCCAGAGATAAACCAATCATAGATAGAGGAGTGCTAATGATCTTATTTTCAATAGAATCAATCTTTTTATAAAGAATCCCATAAAATCATTGCTGCTAAGAGCAGGTGGAATGGACGGTTCAACAGTGCTATGGCTGTGGGTGAGTTTTGCAACTGTATTAAAAAGATATCTAGTATTATTCTAATTGTCCTCTATTGATGAGTAAAAATATGCTGCTCTTGCTTTACAAAGGGTCCTCTTATACAGCACTAAACTATTTTTCTAGACTAGGTAGGATTCCCGTGGGCCTAGTTTCCTAGAATTTTGTTCAAAGTGCACAGCTCTGCATTAAACCAAAGAGCCAGCATTCTGTTTTTAACGGTTTTCATTTTCAAAGGGGCTGTATGATCTAAGGCAGTACACAGAGAACTAGCAACCCGATCAACAAAATAATCAACCTGTGAAGGGGAATAAATTTAATTTTTGCCTACTGCAGCACTGATCAGCGACAAAGAGGAGAGAGAAAGTGAAACAGATTCTTTAAAATTTATAACTGCATAATCTGATAATGATCTGCTAAAATGAAACCTTCTTTTGAGGGAGGAGACCTCTGTTAAAGTAATCCTGAAGGTTATTAAAAAGTGGTCTGATAAAAAAGTTAAACTAATGATGTTTCAGTTGAACTGTTGAACTACAACAGTCCAAGGCAATCCTAAACAAATGTGTTTTTAGTCTTGATTTAAAGGAACTCAGGCTTTCTGCACTTTTACAGTTTTCTGGAAGTTTGTTCCAGATAAGTGGAGCATAGGAACTAAATGCTGCTTCTCCATGTTTAGTTCTGGTTCTAGGTATGCAGAGCAGGCTTGAGCCAGAAGACCTGAGCGGTCTGGAGGGTTGATACACTGATAGTAAGTGTGTGATGTATTTAGGTGCTAAGCCATTCAGAGATTTATAGACTAACAGAAGTATTTTAAAGTCTATTCCCTGAGATACAGGGAGCCAGAGTAAAGACTTTAGAACAGGTTGATGTGCTCTACTTTCTTAGTCTTAGTGAGGACACGGGCAGCAGCCTTCTGGATCAGCTGCAGCTGTCTGATCCATTTTTTAGGCAGACCTGTGAAAACAATGTTGCAGTAATCAATTCGACTAAAAATAAACGCATGGATTAGTTTTTCCATATCATGCTGAGACATTAGTCCTTTAATCCTGGAAATATTCTTCAGGAGATAGAAAGCCAACCTTGTAATTGTCTTTAAATGGTTTTGGAGGTTTAAGTCTGAATCCAGCACTAAACCTAGATTCCGGACCTCATCAGTGGTTACTAGCTGAAGCGACTGAAGCAGTGTGCTAACTTCAGATCTCTACTCTATTGGTCCAAAGAATATTACTTCTGTTTTGTTTTTATTCAGTTGAAGAAAATTATGGCACATCCAGGCATTGATTTCTTCTAAGCATTTCTTCAGTGCTTGAATTGGTTCATAATCACCTGGTGACATGGTGATTGTAAGCTGTGTGTCGTCTGCATAGTTATGGTAGCTGATGTTGTTGTTTTTAATTAACTGAGCAAGAGGGAGCATGTAGATATTCAAGGAGGGGACCCAGGATAGACCCTTGGGGAACCCCACATGTGATTTTTGTCATCTCTGATGTAAAGTTGCCTACTGACACAAAAAAGTCCCTGTCCTTTGAGTGTGATTTAAACCAGTTGAGAGCTGTACCAGAGAGGCCGACCCAGTTTTCCAGGCGCTCTAAAAGGATGGTGTGATCGACAGTATTGAATGCAGTATACACATTTTCAACAAAACCAACTAAGATAGCATTAAAGGCTGCTCTTAAACTATCACCTTTAATGTCAGCATGGATATTAAAATCCCCCACTATGATGACCCTGTCAGTATTTAATACGAAATAAGAAAGGAAAATTCAGATTAAGGACCTGGTGGACGATACAAAGTTACAAAAAGAAGAGGTTTTCTTGCTTTGCAATTTTGATGAGGGAAACTACGGGTTAAATGTTAAAAAGAGTTGTAAATATTAGGTGCCATCGGAGTAATCAGTAAATCAGACTGCAAGATTGTTGCTAATCCTCCTCCTCGCCCAGAACTTCTGGGTATATGAAAATTTAAATAGCTTGAAGGAGTTGCCTTATTTATGCTTACATAATCCTCTTGCTGCAGCCAAGTCTCTGTAAGGCAACATAAATCAATGTGATTAGCACAAATCAAGTCATTAACTAGCAGACTATCAGAGGAAAGATATCTTATGTTAAATAGACCACATTTTAACTTTTTCCCCAATTGGAGTTATTTTAATTTTAAATTAGATTATCATGATTATCATTTGGGAATCTTTGCTAATTTATTAGATTTTGGTCGTGGGCAAGACACTGTAGTGAGTAAAGTTTGTGTCGATTTGACTGTGTGGTCTGGTTGAACTGTGGAGTGCCTTGAGATGACATGTGTTGTGAATATGGCGCTATATAAATAAACTGAATTGAATTGAATTGAATTAAAGAGTGGGTAACAGTAGAGAAGCTGCAGAGACGTGTATTAAACTATGACTCTGCTTCCTGGTCTGCACCCTGGGTTGTCAGGGTTTTGGAGGTCTAATAAATTTGGCCAAATTCCTAGAAAGAAGAGCTGCACCATCCAAAGTGGGATGGATGCCATCTCTCAGAACCAGGCTTTCCCCAAAAGGATTGCCGATTATTAATGTAGCCCACGTTTTCAGGACACCACCTAGACAACCAGCGGTTGAATGATGACATGTCATTAATGGTCAGATCAGGGAGGGGACCAGAGAAAATTATGGAGACATTGTTTTGGCAAACTTACACACAGAAGCAGCACTAATTTTAGTGACCTCCGATCGGCGTAACCGGGTGTCATTACCTCCATTGTGAATAACAATCCTACTGTATTTAACCTTATCCTTAGCCAGCAGTTTCAGGTAGGATTTGTTGTCACCGGGTTCTGGCCCCCGCAAACAATGCCACATCTCTGAATATGGAGCTGCCAATTACCAGAGTGGGTTTCTCAGTGGGTGTGTAAATGAGTGGGGAAAATCGGTTAGAAACATGAACGGGTTGACCAGTGGGCAGAGATCCACGTCTATGCTTTCTGCGTACAGTTACCCAATCGCCTGGCTGCTCAGGCACTTTTTGGGGACAGCTACGTCCAGCCTGGATTCTAACACTAGCTGCGTCTCAATTCACAGGCTGTGTACTTCGGAGGACCCAGCCTACCTAGCCTCCGGAGGACCCAGCCTTGGGAGGCTGCTCCGGAGGATCCTCAGCCTTTGGTAAATGGGACGGTCTAGCCTTTGGAGCACTTCTTGGTTGCGACACGACGTCATCACGTCTACCCCAAAAACAGTGCAAAACAAAATCCGACAGCTCGAGAAACACGGAAAAAAACAACAAAACAAAAAAATGGATATGGAATTTTTTATTTTTTATTTACTTGTTATTGGAGGAGGAGAGTCGGCTTTGACGGCTTCGGCGGCAGCAAAACCGGCGACTGATTTTTCTCAGGCTGGCCGAGCGCAGTGGAGAGGTAAGATTTACCTGCTATTATTCTAACCCACAGGGGCCTGCTAATGATCAGAATATACCAGTTATTAAATAAACGCTTGTCAGCAGATTGATGAATATGTTTAAATATCAAATTTTATATTTATTTGTAAGTTTGTAATATATTTGTTTGTAACTTTAGTAATTTTAATTGAATAGTTAAATGTGTACAAACCCTGTAAATAACTGACTTAAATAACTACTTTTACTATTACTAATGTTGTGTTGATAAGCCAAACTGTTGAGAAATAATTCATTTTTTGTCAAAATTGCTATCCCCTTACTGCCTGATTTTATTTGCAATTATATATATATATGTATATATATATATGTATATATATATATATATATATATATATATATATATATATATATATATATATATATATATATATATATATATATATATATATATATATATATATGTGTGTGTGTGTATATAAACATAAAAATGAAAAACATAAGTTAAATAGTGGATCTAGATGAAGTAAAATTTAATTTCTAATAAATCATGTAATAAAAATAATGAAAAAAAGATAGATGACTGAATAAAAATAAATATTTTTGTCTTTTTTTTTCTACAGGTCATAACAGCATGTGCTGTCCTGCACAACATCTGCCTGGGAGCCGGTGACATCACGGCCCCTGAGGATGAAGAGCAGGATGACATGCCAGAGGATGAGGAGGGGAGAACGTGTTGGAGGCAGTCAGTGGTGCTCCATGGAGGGACCAGCTGTCTGCTGAGGTGTCTGCCCTGGAGGAGGGTCTACCCGACCACCGTTACATTTTGATGGCAAGTATAAACACATTATAACTGTTCTATTTAAGGGTTATGAAAACAGTTTTAGTAAAGTCATCATTTTCTGCGTCTTTTTAAACTTTTTTAGTAACATGGCAGCCGTCGATTGGGTCAGCCCTGCAAAAACCTGATGGATGATGTGGTGAACAGTGGAAAGAGGTACTCCCGACCCCCCAGATGATGTCCCACTCACAGTCAGAAGACTCCAAGGTCATCTGTGTGGCATCACATCCAGTCCAGCATCACCACCAGGGACTCCTGCTCAGTCAAAATTGTATATATATATATATGTTCTCTAGTAATATTTTTTTTATATCTTCTGTAAATAGTTGTAGTAGTTAATTTTGAAATCTAATGTAAATAGTTAAAAATGTTTTTAATTGTTTATTGTAAAAATAAACTGATGTTGTCACTGAGAAGTTGTTCTAAGTTTACTTAAATTATAAAGAAGTGATGAAACAGATAATGTAAAAAGGTTAAAAGACTAAGAACACACTGACAACAATAACTTTTATAAACAATTTAATAATTTAATTTAAAAATAACAGCAACAAAGAACCTCAACTTGTTAAAAAAAACACCAAAAAAAATAATGTCTGTCCACCATCCTCACCAATAAATTAAATAATCTGTCCATCCTTTCCCGTCTCTCCCTTTCTCTTCTCTCCTCCGCCTCCCTCTGTCATCTGATATCCTCCCTGATCAAATCCACCAACTCGTCACTCCTTCTTCTCTTCCTCCTTTCCCTCTTCTCTCATCCTCATCCACCCTGATGCTGCTCAGCCTCTGCAGCACCTGGCCCTGGTGTGTCCTCAGGGATGGAGGCAATTAGGACAGGTGGGGCAATAGAGGGTCTCTGTCCTAATACCTCATCCATGAGGACAAATCAGGGCCAGGTGGCAGCAGTAGGCTTCCCACTGACCCCCTGCCCTGTCCCCTGATCTTTGCATTCCTAAAGTAGAGAAAAAAACAATTTGTATCAACAGATGCTATTTTCTGTAGTGTTTCTTTAAAGCTAGAAAAAAGGAATGTTTCATGATTTGGATGGATTGATGAAATTCTACAGAAAAAGACTTTGGAATGGTAACCTGGAGATCACTTTTTTAAGCTTACTGAAAGTGTAAATTAACATGAATATAATAAATATAAGATGTAATTTCCCTACACACACACCTATATATATATATATATATATATATATATATATATATATATATATATATATATATATAGGTGTGTGTGTGTGTGTTTCATTACATTATCCAAACCTGAACAAACTTTGTATTTTCTTTTTTTAAGCTGTCCCACTTTTTTTGGCCTGTTGTGGCTCAACTTTTCCCTCCAGGCCAACAGAAATGAGAAGAGATAAACACACTAGGATCACTTCTATCACAAATATGAGATTTACAAAAAGTGGCATCTGAGCATCATTTGTGGTGATCAAAAGATTATATTTGTACTTTGGTGTTTGAACAGGACTTCTTTTAACTTGTGTGACTTTTACACAGAAATGCAACATGTATATGGAATTCTGCCTCAACTCTTCCCTCCATCCGACTGCAGCATTATTTTTGGCCCCGATGATAAGGTGGTCATGTATCCACTCCTCTGTCTGATCCCTGGAACAAAAGGACATGTAAAGTATATTTCTGTTATGTCAACAGGCAAAATGACTGTTTTGTATAATAACGCCGGTATTGTTCTTCAAGCGAATTATACTTTAAACTTTATTATACTGTACTGTAAATGAACTATACATTATTGAGTAATAAAACAAAATGTTTGCAGTATTGACAGCCCAGTACAGCTGGACTAATGTTATTTCTTCAGCTGCATTAACCTTTAACAGTTCTAATCCTTTGTAATTAACTGTATGAGAATAAACAGATCAGATTAGAGAGGGATATCAGCACATTTACAATAAGATGTAGGTTAAAATAAAAAAATTGTGATATTTGTATGAAGGCTTTTAATATGTTGATGAGCAGCTCGTATCAACAGGTTAGCTTTAAGCTTTAGCTTTAGCTGGTCTTGCACATCCCGAGGGCTCCGGTACCGTCATGTATTTTAATAGATGTTCAGATAAAAAAACAAAAACAAACTACTTACATTTAAAGGTGTTCTCCGCACTACTGCCGGCGCTGCTGCTGCTTTCCGTTGTCCGTAATTTGAAGAAAATCCGACTTTTTTCTTCTTCTTCTTCTTCAACTATAAAAAAAAAAAAAAACACGCAAAGCACCTCGGGAAATCTAGTGGGAGGCGAGGCCACTAAGGACGGTAGCGATGCATCCTCAGAATTTGGGGAAAAGGAGGATGCATTTTAAGGCTGCATTTTAAGCGTCCTCAGAATTTTTGCCAAATGGGACAGCCTCCGTGCAGCGTTGTGACGTCACCGGCCTTAAAATGCGTCCTCCGAAGTATGCAGCCTGCGAATTGAGACGCAGCCTCTGACACCCTTGCCTCCACAGCTAAAAAAATACTACACGTATTACACAAACCATTATCACTAATGGACGCAGAGGAATAACTGAACATCTGACACAGAGAGCAGGAGAGAGGATAGGAAGAATGAAGAGTTGGAAAAGAGTCAAGGGAGGGAGAAAGAGAAGCCATAGCTAGAACTAGCCTAGGCTATCTACTCCTTACTATCAGAAATAAAACCATATGTAAAAGCAACAAGTGCTCAGTAGAAAAGTGCAGCAGAAGGCGCTGTGTTTTAAAGTGGTTCTGCACATTTAGAGTTACTAAGATACAGAGATATCACAGAAAAAAGAACTTAATTCAGACGGCGATAGCCTGGACGGCAGCAACACTGCTCAGTAGTCCAAACAGGAAGTGTACACGATACGTCTCACCAAAAGCAGCAGTAGCCAATTGTATCTTTTTAAACTTGAGCACAACCTTTAGCCTTTGTGGAATTATATGTATTAATCAGAAGTAAAATTATGTTTAATTGAGTGCAGACAGCAATTCTAGCCAAACTTAATCGCATTGCAGAAAATTTTGCAATGAGGCATGCTTTACATTATCATATAAACAATCTTCATATAAACAATCTTCTTGATCAGGACATTACATTATGACCATGGCCAAGGGCGTAGGTTTGATTTCAACTTTGGTAGGGACACTATTCTTCAGTTTCATTGGTCCTTTGCAAAAAATATGCATGCTCTTTTTTATGCTTAATGTGAGCTTCAGGGCTCATTTTGTTAAAAGAGAACAGCAGCATTTCTTGCTACATTAATACAAATCTTATAAGCACTACATGCACTAGATGCTGTTTATCAATATTTAAAGCATAACTTGCTCTGATGAATGTGGATTTAGGACTTTTTCCTTTTTGAAAAGGATTGCATTTAAATTTACCTGCGACTAAGACAGTGTCTGTTTAACCAAATATAGTCTATAATATGTGGATTTATCCTGTGTTTTCTTCTGAAGATATAGAATTGTGCAGAGGTAAAACCCACTCTTATTTTTTTTTTTTATCTAATATGATCTCTCTGGATCATGCAAAATAATACATTCAAGGGACAGCAAATAAATGTATTGTATTTACATGTGCACTGGAACTAGAAGAGGAACTGACACTGAGCATTTAAAATATTAATATTAGAAGTTGTACATCTGGGCTGTAGTTACTCTGTGTAGCTAATTTCATGTATTTTATCTATGGCTGAAACAATTAATCATATTAACAAATTATTTAAATAATCGTGAACTATGTAATTGATTAATCGTAAACTGGAGTATAGGGCCACTAAAATGTGCCTTTAGCCGACAGAGCGACCCACTTAGAGCAGGAATTATACCAAGATTGTAAAAAAATATGTAAACATTTTGCATTTAAGAAGTAAAAAAAAATTGTTTTTGTCTGTCAATATTCTCCATCCAGAACTCCTTCAAAGGAAACGTTTAAACGTTTCTGTTTCACCTGGTTTCATTTCATAAAAGATCTTCTTTAAGGAGCCTTTGGCTATCTGAGTTAAAGATAAAATAAAAGAAATCCTAACGTTGTTAACTTACATTTCTCAAGTTCCACAAATCAAAAAACTCTCTCCTGTTTCTTTACAGAACTCCAATCAGAAGCTTTCGCCTGTTTTAGCGTAGATAATTTTTTTTTTTATTCGGACTAGTTTCGTAGCCCAATATTAATTTATTTTAGCGCCTTTTTTTTCGCGCACATACAGACTAGAAAAACATGCAATCAAAAAGAGAGAAAGCGGAACTTAAGGCAGAATAATCAGAGAGTTAAACCGCGCAGCACAGTTGATGCGCTGCTATGTGAAAGGGACAGGAAAGAGCAGGCAGCTGCAGCTACCAGGCAGAGAAGCTGCGAGAGGAAAAGAAGCGGCTACTGTATAGTAAATTATAAACATGTTGTTTACATCCAATTATTGGTAGGGACAAATAGGTCCGTCCAAAATTTTGGTAGGGACATGTCCCTATGGTCCCTATGCAAACCTACGCCCATGACCATGGCTCATGTGTTATTTAAGATACTTCTGTACATGAATATGTTTAAATAATGTCTGAGAATGGGTATTGCACAAAAATGAACTTTGTTTGCTAATGTATGCTATGTTGGAGCCCTGTTCCATTTGTTTATGTTATTGTCTTGGGCAGGACATTTTACTTGCCTTACCTGCTGCTGTTGGTATAATTGCCCAGTGGCCGCCTCACTTATTTCTGTCTGCAACAAGGCAGCTCTGCATACAATTTAGCTCACTACCATTAGAGTGTATGCCTGGATAGGTGAAAAAAATGTATCTAGTATGAAGTGTTATGAGGTCCTTTCTCTTGATAAATTGCAATATAAGCAATTTTTAAACAGAGAAATTAGCCTGGCATAATTGTGTAATATCACAAAAATGCAAAATTTATTCCCAGTACAAATTTGTTCCCGATACAAATGTTAAAATTCCAGTTAGTATAATTATTATATCCTGAGGTAAGCGGGCCAACTCAAGGTTTTTATTTTTTAGACATCTTTCTATTTCAAATATGTTGCATGAATATTGAATTAATATGCTTTCTATTCACGAAAGGTCTTTCATCACAGATAGTGCCCTTAAGGGAGCAAAAGTGCTCTGTGAAAATATTCCAAAGCAAACAAATAAATAAATAAACACTCCATTTGCATTTTTCCACTAAACATGACCTCCAGCAAAGCTAGCATTGTTCCATGGATATAGCTACCTAAAAGCATCTATATATTGAAATGTGCTAGTATGTCTCCATGGCAGGAACACAATCATTTTTGATATAGCCAGACTTAGACATACTTTATTGTTATTTTGTACACACAGAGTGTATATAAAAAGAAATTTCGTTCAGTACAGCTCTCAAGACATTTTCATTTTTTCGAATGTGCAGCAGTGATAGAAGGTAAGCAGTGATAAATGCAAATATACAACTGACCTTTTTTTTTTTATAACCCCCATTTTATACAATATTGAGCAGTCTAATGGAAGTGGGGAAGAAACCATACAGCTTAGCAGTACTTGTTAGCAGAATTTCAAATATATTTAATTTAATTATTTAAGCATTATTTTGATAAGCTTGTTTTTTTTTTAGATACCTTAGCAATTTCAGCACAAATAATCAAAAACAGATCATTTTGAGGAGGTTTGTTGTCTTGAGTAATCTTTAATAATGTCATATCACACATTTTTCCTTTGCAAAGTTTCTTTGCAGACCAATAACAGAGAAACAATTATTCTTAAGTTTTTATTTCAGTAACCTAATTTACTAAGTGAAACACAAAATGATGATTAATTACATTGACATATTATTATCAGGCTTTATGTCTGTTAAAATTGATTTTAGCTTTCAGCTAAAGAAAACACAATCATTTAACAAAACAGAATATGAAAAGATATATTTAAAGTAAGCTTGAACTAAAGGCAAATAAAACATCCTTATTTGAGGAGTTAGCTGCAATGTAATCCCGTCCTAATTGACTAACCCTAAAATTGACATTTATATAATTTATTTTCAGAACCCACATTTTCTGCGTATTAACTCACATTTTATTCCACGATTAAATAAAGTACTTTATGTCTTTGAACAATATTCTGCTGTGAATCAATGTGTATCCCCACACAGTTTTTCAGCATAGTCGTCTCCAAAGTCAATCATCAGTTTCAGTGCAGCCAAGATCAGGTTGTCAACATCTTCCTTGAGCTCGGTTTCATCACTGTAGTTCTTCAGTGGAAGAATGCAGTTCATGGGAATCCCCAGGCTAGAACTGAAGTCACCCATCTATATAATATAATAAAATACAATAGAATAATTTTATATAAAAAAAAATATATATATGTATTTTTTTTTTGTCTGTTTTTTTCTTAGGGTTTTTAAATTACTTTATTACAACTCACCTTTTTCTTTAAGTATTTGCTCCTGTAGACATTTCTCAGATTTGTTTCTGTTTCACCACAGGCTTTATCAACGTGGCTGAGAATTGCCAGCTGAGGAATACCTGAGAATACGGATATTTTCCTGGTAAGTGTGAGTAGAATTTTTTTTTATAATCCTTTCTTTCTATTGTTTTCTTTGAAACATACAAATAGACCATAGTTAAAACAAATATGTGAACATATCATAGAAAGTACATCCCAGAACCAAAATAAGAGAGAGAAAAACAAATAAAACAAAATAAATCATATGTTAAGCCATTCTCTTACAATGTGTTGTTTACTACAGGGATCCACAGAAATCCATCCCCTAACCAAATAAGTGTTTGGATAATATTTTTTTCCTTACCCAGATCACTGGCAGCCTCTCTGATAGCCTTCATTTTCTGTAAGACAGAGGAATTCATCTGTGCTGCATTAGCAGAATAAATGCAAACCAGAACATGGACTCTGTCACTGATGGATGGGGAAGAGTTGTACGCAAAATCACCAGAAGAAAGTGTAGATGCAGGATTGAACTGCAGAAAAAAGAACATAACATATATATTATACTGAATTGGACTGAGAATTAGACACCAATGATGACTATCTGCTTTCATTTCATACCAACATATAGACAGAAGCTACAAACATTTAAACCTGAAGGTCAGCACTTAGCTGAGCTGAAATAAAACCTTACTGCATTTAAATTGCTTCTGAGTCAGTTAAGGTCACTCTCAACTCTCATGAATCCACAGAGAGGAATACTTTCTTCCATCCTACATAAGTGTCTGTGAGGAAAATTAGCAAATTAAGACTTTTCAGACATTTCTGGCTTTTAGCAGTCATAAACCTTGGTTTACTTCACATTAGACACATTGGTATTATACTGAAAAAAGTGTAACATGTAGCTGTTCATTCAAACTAATGACTGTAACTCTAAACTAGATACAATCATTGATTTGATAGTGTAACTCATTCTTTTTGGATTTTAAGATATAAAGTTTTATTTAACCTCCACGTACAAAGGACCTAAAACAAAGTTTTTGAATTCTCTCAATATGTATATGTTTATTCATGACCTGCAGGTAATGTTTTTTGTTTGAGTCACATGTGAATTGTGCTTTGCACGCTGCAGTCAGAACATATGATCAAGTCCAAATCCCACACCGTGAGAGAGCGCCATTTTGGTCATGTCTACATCCTGGGTGGATTTCGCCCATAATTAACGCAAGTAGCAAAGCAGTTTCATATAATCAATAGTGAAATTGCCATCAGTTACTCCACTGCCTGCTCTAAAACCACAACTCAATCTGTCTCCTTTGACCATTAATTCTTGCCCCCTCTGCTCAGTTAGGTTTGCAGCAGGCTCATATTTACAGGGTTGTGATCCATCGTTTGTCTAGTTGTACACATTTAAAGTCTCTTAGTTATCTAGCATTGGTATCCTTTGTTTTGTTTGCTTCACCCATGTTTCATTACGTTCAGTGTTGCTATAAATATGATGTAAAGGTTTTTTACAAAAAAAAAAAAGCAAAAAGCCGAAACTGTTCATATATAATTAGCTTTGGATTCAAAAACGAATTCTTCATGTATTTTTTTAAACACTAAGTCTCTAACCTGCAATCTGCTCTTTAAGTAAAGCGGGATAACTATGATAGCTTTGGAACCCAAGAGAATAAGTATGTAGGTGACTAATGCATAATGTTTTAAAATGAAGTACCTTATAATTGTCCTTCACATGTCCCTGCATGGCCAGTTTGATGTCATCTGAACTGACTCCTCTTCCCTCTCCATCCTCCAGACCCATGATGTCATTGAACACAAAAGGGTAAAAGTTTCCTCTGCTTTCTTTCTTGATTTTATAGGTTTGATACTGAGAATAAAAATCAAAAGGAAGTTAAAAAGTATGTATGTATGTATGTGTGTGTGTGTGTGTGTGTGTGTGTGTGTGTGTGTGTGTGTGTGTGTGTGTGTGTGTGTGTGTGTGTGTGTGTGTGTGTGTGTGTGTGTGTGTGTACACAGCATACCTGTTGATACCAATTACCAAAATACATTATTTTTTTATACTGAGACATAAAAAATTTTTTTTGTTTTCCAAAAAAAAGATCACTTATTACTTTGGTGGATTAGTAAATAACAACAAGGTTACAACTAAGTGTAAGAAAAGGATATGCATTTTTTAGAAGGTCTCAAGACTCATTTTTGCATTTATAAGAATTTGTATATTTAAAAAATTGAGGATACTGCAGTACTTATAGAACTTGCCTAAACTTGCTTTTTTTTCAACAGCACATCTTAGTACAATCACTGCAACACGACCACTAATTGCATTTGTAATTTTCTTTACTTTTTTGCACTCAGTTTGGAACTCCTCCTTTAGGATCTTAGTGGATTAGGCCCTAACACCGTAAACACAAATTCATGTCTAAAAATGTAAAAACAAATTACATATTGTCTCATTATATATTTACCTTCTTGGTGAAGCTTTGATCAGAGGTCGTGGAACTGGCCAAGGCTTCATTTGTCATTCTTCCTTGTAAGACGTTGTTAACAGAGTTAATGAAGCTGGACTTCCCCACACCAACTGGTCCATACAGCAAAACTCTGATTGCTGTGATTCCTTCATTTTGAGGTTGAAAATTCTTTATGTACTGCAGAAGCTCCTGTTTTTTGCTGTTAAAATATTAAAATAAAGGTTATAGTTTTGCAAATTTCATCTGCCAAAACATTTCAGGGCTCCTCCCCCTTTTATCCACAAGGCAACATTTTGTCAACATCTTTAATAATGTATCAGTCAAAGAAAAATGTGTTAAAAGACCTGCCTTTACAACCCCAATCATCTTTCCTTTTTACATTTTTTAGTGATTTAATCTTTTTCTTCTTCTTCTTTATGACATCAACAAAACAAGGCCCTACTGTATGTATATAACTTCATCTTTATTAAAGTTAAGTATTTTAATTTACTTATGTTGGTTTAACTTATTTAATTTACTTTATTTCTTAAGAATATTTAAATCTCATGTATATATATTTTTTGTAATTTATTTCAGGTTAAAACTTTATTACATGCTATTTTAAAGGGCTACCTTTTAGAAAACAACATATAATTAATTACCTCTTATAAAATGAAAGTTGCTTTATGCTACTGCCTGTAAATAGATATTTCATAGTAATAGATGTTTCATAGTACACCCATATTTTCTACTTCAAAGTCTAGACTCTAAGCTCACTTTGGAAACTTTTACACCCCTTTTGCTTTTACACCAAAGGTTGTTAAACATGCCTTGAAGTTGCTGGGTGTTAACTGTTGCATGGTCAGTTTTTTTAATGACCTCTGGCAGTCTCCTCAAATAACAAAACAAAATATGTGTTAAAAGGGAGTTTTTCCTCTCCACTCTTGCTACAAGCATGCCTAGTGTGATGGATTGCATCTGAGTCAATGAGTCGATGCAATCAACTGGTTTTCTTTAGATTGACTGTATGATCTGGTGAACTGTAAAGGGCCTTGAGATGACATGTGATGTAAATTGGCGCTATAGAAATAAACTGAATTGAATTGAATAATTTTTTTTTATACGTGAGGTGTAAAACCTAGAACACGTTGTGCATATTGATTTTCTGGGTGGTTATTAAGGAGTAGGGTACAACAGAAAATATAAATCCATAGTCCGTTCCACATTATTTACTATATATACCCTTTTAGGTTAAGCTAGAACAGTTCTATACCCTCTTTTGCCTGGAGCAGAGTTTAATTGAATCACAATAAGGGATTTTTCTTCTAAACTTTAAGGGAATTTATATTATTTTAGGTTTAGAATCCAGCTGAACAAGAGTAGCAGTTTTGATTACAGGTTAAATATAACAAAGGTTGTGGTGGTTATATCTGTGTGGGGATATATCTTTGTAAAAACCTCTGATGTAAAAAATAATGTTTATCCTTTTGTTTTATTGTGAACCTTTTTCCAGTTTTGCAATTTCTTGTCTGCAGTAGCCATTTTGTTTTTCCCTTGTACTGTTTATTGGTAGTCTCATTTAAAATGATTTTTCAGATATAATCATGCTAACTGGATGGAATAAGAACACGTTAATTAAGAATAAATTGAAAGATAAACTTTAAATTAGGTGATTAGCTGGCTGATGATGCAAAGAGCACTGAGCACACTGGCAACATTCAGACACATTAAAAAAAATTTACTGACCTCCAGGATATTTCTCTCCATGGATTTTTCAAAACTGTAATTAAAGATTGGGACCAATGTCAAAACTAAAACTGCATCTCATTAACAAAAAAGGTATAGTTAATTAAATGTCTATTAATTATTTGAATAACTGATCAATATATTTTATGATGCATGATTAAATAAGCTCAACTTACGTGGAGATGGTGGAGGAGCTAATTTAAAAAAAGGACATTGAAATAGGTCAAAACTATTACCTAAAACGTTGTAGATGTTAACATTTAGCTTACGAAATAGTCAACATAACTGTTGTTTTTTTATATTTGGCAGGGGAGGCATGCAAAACAAAATATTTGCATTTGCTATTGTGAAAAAAAAATATATAGTACTTACTGGGTGGACGTTGTGGTTGTGGTTCTGATTAGACAGATTAAAGAGGTCTAGTTAGATTTGTCATCAAGATAATTTCACAATTCCAAAAAAAGCAATGCATTTTCCAAAATGTTTTTGTTATTCCATTGCTTGCTAAACCACACTCAGATTCTACAGGGTTTATTCTGGAAAGTTTAACAGTACAATCATTTAACTAAGAACTGTAAAAGTTAATTATTGTATATAAAGCATGCATCTCAATCAAGTAAAGCTGTATTCCTTACCTGGTCTTGAAGAGTTACCCCCCATGACTGGGACAAAATATATACTATCAGAAAAATAAATATGTTGTAAAAGGGAGTGCAAAAACAAAGTGATAGTTTTTTTCCCCTATGTTGTTTCTTTTAACTTCTTAATTCAATAGACATCAACACATATAAAACCAATGGTCAGTTTAAAATTTTGAATAAAAAAAGACAATTGTCCAAAACTTCTCAAGCACACCTATTTTTCGATTATTGCAGTTTTTCTGCAGGTCTGTAATTTGCCGAACCTAGCTGAGTAGATGCTATTCTGTAGGGAAGAGGGCTGCTGCTGCAGTGGTGGTCAAGGCAAGAGCTCAGGTCTTTTTATAGATGTTTTTATTTCACTTTCAGTTCCAATAGATCATGTGATTTATCAGAACCCCCTCTGCCTTACAAGAAGTTTCAAAATTTGTTTTGGTTTCACACTGAAGTCTTGCTCCAAGACAAATTGTTGTCATAAAGACACTGCAAGATATCTGTAAAATGCCTTTTTATTTTACCCTTACGACTGACATCTCAGTAGTTCACCAATGCATCTGTAAGCCTGTAGCCTACTTTTGTGAATACCGTATTTTCACGACTATAAGGCGCACTTAAACGTCTTTTTTCCCCCTCAAAATGTGCGGTGCGCCCTATGGTGCGGTGCGCCCTATGTGTGTTGTAACTGCGACTTTTGAGACCACCTCATTGAGGAGATGATGAAAGAGTGGCTGAATGTAAGGAGACCAGCTGTTTTTTTTCCACTCATCACCATTAATCTGTAACTCCATGCGTGCCCATCTCACAGCTGATGTGAAAAACATGGGGAAACAAATTAACCCTGTGCTCGCTGTTCAACCGCTCGACATCGGTGTGAACCGGACCCAGCAGGTGCAGCAGAAGCAGCGAGGAATAACGTGTCTGCTGGCTCTGTTCTTCAAGCTTTTGCAAAAGCAGGCATTATTTCTGAGGAGCCGCGCTGCACGGAAAGTGACTCTGACAGCGCAGAAGGGGAAACTGGCATGTCTGATTTAGCGCAGCTGTTTAATTCAAAAACAGAGGATGAGGACTTTGAGGGGTTTGATTAATACTTTGTAATAAATACATGAATAAAGCACAATCATACTCAGTTTTGCTCCCGCTCTATTTTTCTACCTGAAAACTTAATTCAACAGCAGGCTCTGGTCCGCGGCGCATCCGGACTCACCTCCGCAGGTGTTCTTTCATCTAAATAATCTAAATCTTTTTAAGTGAGAAAGTCCACCTGAAAATTTAATCATTGCAGTCAGCTCATCCAGATTATTATCCTGCCTATGTTTTAAGTTAATTTATGCGTCAATAAACGAAGAAGAAGGGGAAACTGGCATGTCGGATTTAGCGCAGCTGTTTAATTCAGAAACAGAGGATGATGACTTTGAGGGGTTTGATTAATACTTTGTAATAAATACTTGAATAAAGCACAATCATACTCAGTTTTGCTCCCGCTCTATTTTTCTACCTGAAAACTTAATTCAACAGCAGGCTCTGGGCCGCGCATCCGGACTCACCTCCGCAGGTGTTTTTTCATCTAAATAATCTAAATCTTTTTAAGTGAGAAAGTCCACCTGAAAATTTAATCATTGCAGTCAGCTCATCCAGATTATTATCCTGCCTATGTTTTAAGTTAATTTATGCGTCAATAAACGAAGAAGGGGAAACTGGCATGTCGGATTTAGCGCAGCTGTTTAATTCAGAAACAGAGGATGAGGACTTTGAGGGGTTTGATTAATACTTTGTAATAAATACTTGAATAAAGCACAATCATACTCAGTTTTGCTCCCGCTCTATTTTTCTACCTGAAAACTTAATTCAACAGCAGGCTCTGGGCCGCGCATCCGGACTCACCTCCGCAGGTGTTTTTTCATCTAAATCAGTGGTCTCCAACCCTGGTCCTCAAGATCTACTGTCCTACAGATTTTCCCTGCTTCAACACAGCTGAATCAAATGATTGATTACCTTTTCAAGCCATTCATTTGATTCAGCTGTGTTGAAGCAGGGATGCATCTAAAATCTGTAGGACAGTAGATCTTGAGGACCAGGGTTGGAGACCACTGATCTAAATAATCTAAATCTTTTTAAGTGAGAAAGTCCACCTGAAAATTTAATCATTGCAGTCAGCTCATCCAGATTATTATCCTGCCTATGTTTTAAGTTAATTTATGCGTCAATAAACGAAGAAGAAGGGGAAACCGGCATGTCGGATTTAGCGCAGCTGTTTAATTCAGAAACAGAGGATGAGGACTTTGAGGGGTTTGATTAATACTTTGTAATAAATACATGAATAAAGCACAGTCATACTCAGTTTTGCTCCCGCTCTATTTTTCTACCTAAAAAACTTAATTCAACAGCAGGCTCTGGGCCGCGGCGCATCCGGACTCACCTCGGCAGGTGTTTTTTCATCTAAATAATCTAAATCTTTTTAAGTGAGAAAGTCCACTTGAAAATTTAATCATTGCAGTCAGTTCATCCAGATTATTATCCTATGTTTTAAGTTAATGTATGCGTCAATAAACGAAGAAGAAGGGGAAACCGGCATGTCGGATTTAGCGCAGCTGTTTAATTCAGAAACAGAGGATGAGGACTTTGAGGGGTTTGATTAATACTTTGTAATAAATACTTGAATAAAGCACAATCATACTCAGTTTTGCTCCCGCTCTATTTTTCTACCTGAAAACTTAATTCAACAGCAGGCTCTGGGCCGCGCATCCGGACTCACCTCGGCAGGTGTTTTTTCATCTAAATAATCTAAATCTTTTTAAGTGAGAAAGTCCACCTGAAAATTTAATCATTGCAGTCAGTTCATCCAGATTATTATCCTGCCTATGTTTTAAGTTAATTTATGCGTCAATAAATTGTATCAGAGGAGTAATCACAGCCCTGTGTCATCAGCGATGTGTCTCTCATGGCCAGCTCCCAGGTTTGAATAATACTTTGTAATAAATACACCTTGCAGCTTTATTTGCTGTGATCAGTGGGAATAAAGTAGTTTTAATATGTTTTTAAGTGGGAAAATCCACCTGAGAGGACATGTACCTGTATATAAAAAACGCGCCCTATAGTCCGGTGCGCCTTATGTGTGTGTTAAATACAGAAATGGGACACATAACTGAGAGTGCGCCTTTTAGTCCGGTGCGCCTTATGGTCGTGAAAATACGGTATGCTTTGTGTTTGAAGTTCCCGCGCTGTTCAGCGGATGTCCAACACAACACCCAGAAAAGAGTGTTGTGTTGTTTTTAAGATGGATTTCGGGGATACTCAGAGGTGACCAGCGAGACCACGAGAATGAGAAGGAGAATGCTGCAGTGGCAGGATATTTGCAAAACACTTTAAAGCCTCTTTCAAGCTATTACATTGATATCAAATTGTCAGCAACAGCATGATGCTATGAAATATCTAGCTTTATAGGTAAAGACTCAGCCATTTTGGATAGACACAGAACAGGAAATATGCAGTAATACAGTAATTTCAGATTTGCTGTTTATTAGCTCAAATATAAAACGGCATTCATGCTTTAAAAATATAAACGTCAGTTCTTCCTTCACAGCATGGTGGGAGTTTCTTAAAATGACAAAGTCATCACTTATCCCGTGCAGCCGTACACCTATCTGGAATAATCCTGACATTACACAAAATAATAATACAATAAACTTTATATACACCAGATATTCAATAAAGATATTGAATATCTGGATCATTTTTTTCAAGGAACAGCGTTAATCACATTTGCTAGATTAAATATGCATATGGCATTAACAAAACTAAATTCTTAGAATATGAAAAAATTACATTTATAATTAGACACTAATATAAGCATGTTGATAGTGGTTTACAAATTCCAACTAATGTATTAGAGTTCCTAGAGTTAAACCCCCCAAAACTGGATGATACAATATCTCTTCCTATTATGAATGGGTCCTATATTATGGGTTGAGGATTTATCAGTCAGCCTTGAACAAAACATCTGGGCTCAGATATGTCTAAGAACTTTTAACATGATTAGAAACCCCAATTTACAACTAATACAATACAAAATCCTATCCAGAGTACACTATAAAGGCATATTATATTATTGAAGATGGGTATTGCACAATCTAATATCTGTCCACAGTGCAAAGTTAATCATCTTGATAAATACGTTCACGCTTTATGGTTATGCAAACCGGTTCAGAGGTTATGGGTACAGGTATTTAAGGACTTATCACAGTGCCTGAATTGTAAAATTTTACCTTCCTCATCAGTTTGCTTGCTAGGTGACTTTGAGGGAGGCTCTCTGGGGGGGGAAAATTGTTTGCATTATGGCTTATGCTGATGAAGGTTCTCAGTCATCCAGGTCAAAGTCATTCCGTAAAAATTCAAAAAATATCCACTGGACTTGGTTTTCAAGATTTGAAGACGTTTCGCCACCTCTCCAGGAAGCTTTCTCAATTCAAATGTCTGGATCCGCAGTGAGTTTGAGTCTTATATAGACAACGCCTTGTATCGCTTGGAAACATGCAATGGTAACCGATGAATGGGTCGTTAGTTCCATCGTTAGCCTGTAATATCTGAACCTGTCTATGATTCTAGGGGTCGGTCGTTAAAGGGGGGATTGCCATTAAGGGGGGGGATTGTCTCCTGTAATACCTGAAACCTGTCTATGATTGTTAAGGGTTGGTCGTTAAGGAGGTATTGTTCACCGGCTGGGGCGGGTAGGTCCCTCGTTCCTCTGTGGTGGGGTGGGGGGTTTGGTGATATCTGGAAGGGATCATGTCTATGATTGAATTGTATGTTTTTGGAAGCTGGAATCTGAGTCCACCACCTCTGTTTAAAGTTGGTTTTTCTATGCCATCTATGTTAAGAGAGAAAAACCAACTTTAAACAGAGGTGGTGGACTCAGATTCCAGCTTCCAAAAACATACAATTCAATCATAGACATGATCCCTTCCAGATATTACCAAACCCCCCACCACAGAGGAACGAGGGACCTACCCGCCCCAGCCGGTGAACAATACCTCCTTAACGACCAACCCTTAACAATCATAGACAGGTTTCAGGTATTACAGGAGACAATCCCCCCCCTTAATGGCAATCCCCCCTTTTACTACCGACCCCTAGAATCATAGACAGGTTCAGATATTACAGGCTAACGATGGAACTAACGACCCATTCATCGGTTACCATTGCATGTTTCCAAGCGATACAAGGCGTTGTCTATATAAGACTCAAACTCACTGCGGATCCAGACATTTGAATTGAGAAAGCTTCCTGGAGAGGTGGCGAAACGTCTTCAAATCTTGAAAACCAAGTCCAGTGGATATTTTTTGAATTTTTACGGAATTATGGCTTATGTATCACAAGGAAAACTATTCTTGTGAGTTGGAAAAGTAAGAAAAAAACGCAGTATCAATCAGTATAGAGTTCTTTTGTTGGATCATATTTATCTTGAGACATCATGTGCGTCCCTATCAGGCCGATCTCTTTGGGCTCCCTTGATCGGCTCCATCACTTAGTGGAGTGAGGGGCTGTGGGATGCGTCCTGTGGGGCACGGGGGCTGGTTCGGGGGTCCTTGGGTCTTGGAGTGGGGCCCCTGGAGGGTGTGTGTGGATGTTTTAATGGCTTTGTGTCCGGCCCCCTGTCTCAGTCCTGGTCCATGCCGTCTCCTGGTGCGGGACATGTACCCGTCCCCGGGGGGCTTGTGCTTATCTGGAGCAGGAACTAGATGGGTCACAAACAACTACAGGTGCTTGGTTCCAGGTACTTAGAGATTTTCTTCCATACAGAAAGCTCATATTCTGATCTTTAGCTAACACACTATATATATGTCAGATTAAATAATACCACTTATTATTTCAGGAATAGTGTCTATGGTGCTACTTTATTGTATCTCTTATACTATGTCCTTTGGTTGTGCTGTTCTTTTTACATCTCTCTTTGCAGGTGATGAAGCAGACTGAAGACATTTTATCATTGTCTCCCTTTTATCTCCTCTTTCTTTCATCTTATCTCCTTTTCCTGGTTTTCCTTTCCTGTTCTACTTAGTGTCCATATAATCTGTAATACTCCCTGCATGAATTATAATAAAGATTTATATGCAGAAATCACGCTGAACACTATGGCGATAGCCGTACCACTCCACTTGTGAAAGCAAAATCTGTTGGGTTCTTTTTTGGCAACAACACAATATTCTTGTTGCCACATTGCGCGACAGGACACTGTTAAAAAAAACAAAAAAAAGAATCAGCCATTTTATGGGCGGAGCAGACTAGAGAATTGCTGATTGCTGCAGTGTTAGGAGGAGGAGGCCCAGCAGGTTTTATGAAAATATCTTCTTCTTGTAGGAGACATTCTTCATTGAAATGTCTAGTCGGCCCATGCTGCGGACATTTTTGTGGAAAAAACATTATTTTGTACCTACAGTTCCAGCAATACAATTGAATTGTGCAGCCACAAATGTTTCAGCCATCGTACATCATGCTGTGAAACAATAAAAATACAAAACCAAGAGAAAACCACCAAGATGCATCTAAGATGAATTATTGGGGGCCATACTAAGTATTTTTTTTTATTACAAAAATTAAGTTCTATGTTAATGTAAGTTGTACAAGAATCAAATCGATACATTAATAAAGTCATAGCATTATGAAATGTCATTAAAAACACAGTTTTACAATAATTATAAACTTGAGAGCTTTATAATTTGAAGGAGGGTCTTGAAGTGGATGTGCTGCGTTTTGGAGCCAGTGAATGTGCTTTAGGATCAGTGTTACACAGTTCTTTGAATGTAAAAAGAGAAGTCTCTTATAACTCTATTTCTTTTTTTTAGGTTTCCTGAAACTCTATCCAACTCTAATAACCAAACACACACACAGACACATGCACGCAAATTACGTCAATTCAAAGATTACATTAAATCAATACATTTGATATTACAACCCTTCTAGATTATGTGACTCTAAAAGAACATAGCCAAATTTATTGTAGTAGATTACCTCACCATCTGTAGTATTTTTCTCCAAGACTCTAACTCCTGGACCATTTTAGTTACCTAGTTCTAATTCTGGTAGTTTAAAGGACTTCAGCAGCACTGGGACCATCCAATCTCAGGCAAGATTCAGTGACGCATCAGATGTTTGTAAAGTGA
Organism: Cyprinodon tularosa; assembly: GCF_016077235.1. Taxonomy (NCBI): domain Eukaryota; kingdom Metazoa; phylum Chordata; class Actinopteri; order Cyprinodontiformes; family Cyprinodontidae; genus Cyprinodon; species Cyprinodon tularosa. The sequence continues at coordinate 252,630 of NW_024039599.1, forward strand.
GCTTCTCAGGAGGGACACCGGTAACGTCTAATCACAAAAGAAAAGACGAAGGGCCAATCAGGAGCTTGGAGGCGGTCTAAACACAGGGAAGTGGACATCAGCTTTAGCTGCGGTTTTCTGCTTGGTCCTTGAACAGTGAAAAGTGCAGGGGAACAAGAACAGACTTTTGAAAAAGTGCAGGGGACATGTCCCCAATGTAATGAGGCATCTTGGAGTGTGATTTTCTTTTTTTTTTTCTCATTCGCAGATCCAAGCGTCCCAATTTGTCCAGAGTGGAATAGATTCACCACATCCTACTCCACGTTTGCACATTTCCTGTAGTATTTTTTACCACTTAAAGTGTAGGGCAAAAGAAATCCTAACGGATCGTACACACTTGCAACTGTTGCCAGGTTTCCTCAATATGTGTCTCTGGCCTTTCTTTGTGGGCAACACTGAATGAGAACATGTCTGTCTCAGCATTCCATTTCACTCACAATACAGTTTGAATTGAAATTTCAGAGTAGTTCAAGGTTACAGTACATCATTAACATTGATGGCTCGTTCCTTTTTCGGGATAACACTGAATACCTCTTTCTTGTTGCACACAAACTTGTTTAAGCCCAGTTTACCTTTTGCACACATTTCTTGTGCTTCACAGACCATGGGCCCAGTTGCCTTGCTTTATTAACTGAATCAATGCTAGTTAGCCCATCATCCATGTAGAACTTTTTTTCAATAAATCTGGCTGCCAAAAGGTAACCTTTCTTGTACTCACGCTCAAGATATTTCATGCTATTGATAGTTAGCATATCCTGGAAAAGATACCGCTCCAAAGATGTACATTCGCATGTGATATTCCTTTGGCTAAGTAACGGTATTGCCGTCATTTAACCACAGGAATCTTAGGAAGTCCACTGGGCTGACATGGAAACTGTGAAACATTTTTTCCACATCACACATTAGTGTAATTTGATGCTTTCGAAATCTACACAAAACCCCTGCCAGAGTATTAGTCAAATCTGGACCTGTGAGCAAGTGATCATTTAAGGATGTACCCTCATGTTTCGCAGAACAGTCAAAAGTTACTCTAATTTTGTCAGGCTTCCTTGGTTAATACATACATCGTGGTGTGGGATTTACCACGTTTTACCATCTACTGCTTCTGCATCACTGTCTGTGATGCAGAATGTTCTCCATGAACTTTATGAAATCCTTTGTAGTTGAGATTCTTATACATTTTCCATTTGATAAGTAAGCTGTTGCAAGCTGCTTGTTATTTGGTAGCTGTGGACATTCTCTGAAAGGTAAAGGTGTTTCTAAATGACATTTCTCATTTAAATGAATGTTGTTAAAGAAAAATGATTATTTTTAGCTTTTAATACAGTTAATCTTATGGCATGTGTAAACACTCTCACTTGAACATATTTCTTAATTTTGAACAAGGCTGTGTTAATGATTTAAAACTACTAATGGGTAAGTATTTAGAGCACCAGGCCATAGAATGAGTATCTCCTGGGGGGTGAATAACAGTTAAGCCTGCAGGAGAGATTTCTGCTTGGTTTACAGAAGGTCAAAAGTCTTCCAGAATAAACAACCAGGGATGGTGTGAAACTGAATCAGGAAAAAGGCCCCCGCATTCCACATCAATTCTGTGGAAGCTTATCTTGTGTTTTATGACCCTAAGAATTCTAGATGCCAGGACAAGCTTTCCGCCTTTTCTTGTTAAAACAAAGAAGCAAATGACCCCAGATGTTTGCAGTAAATAAGGGGAAGCTCTAGGCAGTGTCAGAGATGGCGTCTGGTTGGAGGACCGAGGGCCAGCCCTTTTTGAATGGATTAGATACAAGAGGATAAAGCTTTCTAAATAGAAGTTACAGATCAGATTTTGCTCTTGCAAACTCTCCAAAGATGTCTTGTACGTCTTTGCTTTCTTTCCTCCTATGTCAGGTAATGGAATGTATGTCTCTGTTGTTCTGCAGTTTCTGGTGTAGGTTTGTGCATTGTCTTATTTCTAAGTTTATGCATTGTCTTATATTGGATTAAACTCTGTATTTCTGTGACGTCAACACGCAATGTTGGTTTTTATTACCAAGCGCAGCTCGCCGGGTGGACCTGGAGAGGGAAGAATGAGAAGCCAACCTTTTTCCAAAGTTAACTATGTTAGAATATTTTCTTCCTTTACAATTGGGGGCTCGTGCCGGTTCTGGAGTCTCGGCGGGCGGCTGTTTGGTCCTGATTGATCCGTTTCGGCCCGACGCTTCGGTGTGGTAAGACAGTATTTGATTATTTTTTTAGTTGTCTGAAGCGCCGTGTGGTCAGGCCGGGGCTGATTTGCTGTGTGCGGCCTCACAGAATTCAGAAGCTGCAGAGGTAGATAGAATCCCTCCTAAAAGAGTCGGTTGTTTAAGGATTTGAATAAATACACATTACAGGGAACTGTGGCTAGTTCAAACAGAGCCTTTACGTTAACTCTGACTTAAGCTGGGTTTTTTAAAAAGAAGGTTTTATTGATTGATTAATTAATTAATTGATTAATTAATAAAGATTAATTTATTCTTTAGCCCTGAGGAACAATGCCTGTGCCTCTAAAAAAGAATTTTGGGTGTCTGTGTATTAATTAGCAGGGGCTTGTATCAGCCCGGAGATTTCGACTCATCTCCAGTGGACTTATAATTATTTGGGTTAATTGGATCGAGTTGGATCACTCATGGAAAAGGACTAATAGCAGGTTAATTGGACCGAGTTGTATCACTCGTGGAAAATAAAGGACTAATAGCAGGTTGGATCACCTTTCTTTGGCACCCTTAATCGGGTTGCTTATAGTATAAAGGACTAAAATAAATTATTTGATTTAATACGGGTTCAATCGCTCTCCCCAGCTGAAAAAGAAAAAAACCTTTTGTCACTGGGCGGATTGAGTGATCGAATAAACTAAATTGAGGCTTATTTTCGCCTCGAGCTTGACCCAGCTCTGAAGTGTAGGACTGAGAAGTTGAAATGAGAATAAAAGGGGTTTGTAACAGTGAAGTTGGAAAATTAAAAGATGCGTCATACATTCTTTTCGCCGGCACCTGACATTTTCTTTTCTTTTCTGTCTTTTCTTGACTGAACTACGACGTTGTCTAAGTTTCTGTGTTTTGTATGTTTCTTTGTGTTTGTGTGCGTGCTTGGCTGCGGGTTGATCTATTGCTGTGTGTCTGTCTCCCCCCGTTATACTGTATGTTCCACCACGCGCTGCTGTCTATTCGTCTGTCTGTGTCTGAATTGTGCTGAGATTGTGCGGAAGTGATTTGTGTTTCAAGATTGTGTTCTGAAATATTGTTAAATATTTTTGCTGGACGTTGTATTACTAACTTTCTGTTAAAATGTGCTTCTGTGGGACAGAAGTGTCTCCGTTTTGGATGCAAGTTTTGTTTCACAGCAGGGGGACTGATTGACCCCCCTTATTTGCATTTTGGGAGTGCTTCAGTTCTGTGCTATTTCCAGCTCACGCTTTCAGGATTCTTGGATTTTGATGTGAATTGCTTTTAGGACTGTGTTTTGTGTTGAGAAGAAAAGTACAAAATAACAGATTTACAGATGTTTTTACTTTCTCAGCGGGTGAAATGTGTTGCATCAGTTCCAGGCTGGAGCACTGGAATTATCCAATTGTTTTTTATAATACTGTAACATTGACAATCACTTCAATTTCTAGGTTTCCTGACAGGATGGAACACCCTCACTGATTGTAACAAGAGAACAAAAATGAGAACATATGCATGTTTTTCTGCTTAACAGTGTTTTCTACACTGTTAATGTGGGACATGTTGAAACACTAATGAATGACTTTGTTTCTTGTAGGACGATCTTCGTGTGCAGCCCATTTCGTGAACGGTTTTTGGGTTTTCCTACAGGGGGTCTAGGTAGCCATTTAATAACAGTGGGCTATCATGAAATACGGTTGTGTGTATAATATGGAGTTTTTACAAAAGGTTCACTCAAAACTGAATAATATTGGACCTATTGGATGATTTCTTTTTTTTTTTCAACCATGGTGTTATAATAATTGTGTTTAAGACTTTCATAGGACGAATTTTGGTTTGAAATCTGGGGTAACATCCTGCATCTTTCTTACAATGGGGTGTTGATGAGTCTGTTTGAGTGTGAATGAGAGTGAATGTGTAGGCAGATGGCCTTTGATGGGTTTTAGGATGGTCTGTGTAAATATGACCTCAGTTTAGAGTGTAGCTGTGTGATATTTTTCGTATTTTAAACTATCTAGGGACAGTAAAGGTTTTGTTTCATAAATATGTTTTTATTACGGCTTTACGGACAATTTTAAGGTAATGACGATTACATATTTTGGTGTCACAATCTGGTTGAAGCTGAGTCATCTGCTTGTGCAGTGAAATTAATATGAAACGAGAATTCAGCCTTGGCTTAAAGCAGATAAATGTAGTTATTAGGAAACTGTGTTAACCACTTTGACTAACAACACTAACACACTAACCTAAATTCTAACTAAATAAACTTGGTTTATATTTCTTATGGGTAACTGATTGGACATGTTGAAATTTTAGCATAATGGGGGAAAGTTCTTCCATTTTTGTTTTTCCACCTCTAAATTGTTTTTCTTTTGGAAATATGAAAACACAGGGGGATGTTATAAAGATAAGATATTACGGATGGAACTTTGAAATTTACATAATCTCAGTCTAGTTTGAATACTAGATGGAAGATTTGGAGAAATCGTGGAACATCTTATGATATTTTGGTTTTTCAGCAAATTATTATATAACAGTGACATAGATTTCAAATTGTTTTCAAAATGATAATTTTATTATATCAACAGGGGAGAAGCAGAAGTAGACCCTAATTCCTGGTAAATTTTTGGATATGGTTAATGGTAAATTAGTTAATCAATAATTTTGATTTTTTTTCATTCAACAATAGTGAATTATGGATTTCTTTAATGTAGAGTCATATGGCCTTCCTGCTTTGCTAAAATATGATGTATGTGAAATAGAAGCTTCTACTGAATTAGATTTGATCATCTGAAATTGAACGGTTTCAAATAACATCTATGCCATGTTTATTTACATTTAAAATTGTTGATAGTTTTCTGCATCACTGCTGACTTTGATTATATACAGTTGGGTGTAAATTGTTAATTTTGAGGAAAATTTTGGTTAAAACTGCTATGGAATTCAAATAAAATGTAAATAATTTCTGAAATTTTAAAATAGGACTTTGTCTTGAAGCGTGGGACAATGATAGGGATGTTTGGTATTTAGTAGAACAATATGAAATTCATAATTATTTGACCAAGGGCAATTCCATCACAACTTTTATAAGTATCAGTACTAGGACATTCTAGAGTTTGTTCTAATTCTTTAATGAGTTTGTGAGGTTGTGATTTTAGAATTTGTAGTTGATATTTGGCACAAGCAGAGTGAATGTCATCGAGGTATTGACGTTTATTGATTTTGAACAGTAAGTGTCATTATTTTCTTAATTCTGGCACATCTGATCGTGGACTATTTTAACAACTTTCTATGTTTATTCTTTTTGCAGTTCAGGATTTGGGGCAGTTGGCCGTTTGTGCTATAACAACAACAAATCTAGCGCCACAGAGGAGGATGCATCACAAGATAAATTTTATTTATAATAGTGAAAGTAACAAAATGTGGCAAATATAAGTTTTGCTTTTTAATTACTTTGTATTATTTTTTCTCTGGCAGTTCTCCTTCCTTCTGACTTGATGGCGATCTTGGGGGAAGGGTCTTTTGAGCTCAGAGATCATGGGAAGATGTATTTGAAGGGATCTTCTTGATTACCGCATCAGGCCGCTGTTGTTGCTGAACAAAGACATGATGATGCTGAACTGTGCCCATCTTCTGCTGGACTGCTGTATGAAAGCCAAACGCTGTTGAGCGATTACGAAGGTCAGTGAAGGCGAACTGTTTTCCTGCTGTCACGTGAGGGCAAAGTGCTGCTCACATGACCTGGCAACAGATGTCTCTTTTGAGTGTTGCTTTTCATGCCTGGCTGAAAACAAAAGGGACTCAAGCGTTATCTGGGGGAGTCTGCTACGGCTGGGAATCAGCAGTGAGTCGGGACCACAAAGATCATAGACAAACCCGGACGGGGGTTTCAGTAGATGACTGGTCTGCTGGTTTCTATGTCCTGCTCTGTCGACCGCGAAACGCTGACCAAAGTTCATCAAAGCGGGTCTGTATCCAGATGTTTCTGCACTGCTGGAATGGCTGCTACTCTGGACACCTTCTGATTCAGCAGATAAAGAATTGGGGCATGGCAAGTCGCTCAGCGGTGGTCCTGTTGTGTGTTCTCATGTTTGATCCTGGATTCTCACCTCTGATCATGTGACCTGGACGCCAAAGCCCACTCCTGGGGTTCCCTTCAGTCTGCAGGTTGGAGACGAAATGGGTGCCAACTAAACTTGGTAGTGGTGAATAAGCTCTTTTCTTTAAATTTTTGTAGTGTGTGATGCCATTGTTCTCTTCTTATTTTAGTTATAACACTGAGGCGCCCTGCTGTCTTCATGTCCTGCAGCCCTGCAGTGTAATTCTAAGTGTTGAGGACACCCCATCTCCTGGGGTCAGAGGTTTTACGATGCAGTTAGGGGTTGGTGTGCACCAACTGTTACGACACTGCATTCCTCCATGATTCACTCTGTTTGTCTCACAAAATGCTAATGTGTCTTTTTCTCTTCCTGCCTGCAAAGAATGGGCAGGGACTAACTATTGCAATTACATATTTTTTCTTAACTATAGCTGAATTGCATTGTGTGTTACGCTTCATCTACTAAGGAAGATGATCTAAATTTTATTTGCATAGTACAGTGGCTACCATTCAGTAAAACTAAATTTCAATTTAAATGGAATTTGAAATTAAGGTGTTAAAGTGGATTGATGGGTGTCTATAGAGCTTACTGAGCAAATGACACCAAGTTCTGTGTTGATTTCATAAATTTAATCAAACATTAGAATTCTTTGATTGAGGTGTGCAGATTGTAACAGCATCTGGGACACCATGTTTGAATTGCATCCAACTGTGTTACATGAGGCTAAAGTTAGTGGTGATAGCGGATTTCATCTCAATGAGTTGTGTAGGATTTTAATTGTATTCTATGACAGAACATTTGTTCTGTTATAGAAACAGGGGGACATGAATGGAATTGATCTGATAGGCAAATTTTTAGTTTGGATCTCTCTTTACTTTTCGGAAAAACAGGTTATTGAAGTTAAATCAAAATACATTAAATGTTTTACGGTGTTTTAGCAGCATTAAAGATGAGCTAACTATTTGGATATGAAATAAGTAAAATTTATAAATTGAATATACTAAACAAAATATTGCCTATCAAATAATTTACATAAAATAGTGTTTCTTAAACTAAGGAAGGTGATTGTTGGATTGTTGCATCTCTATTCATATGATTTAAAATAAGTTGTTTAACTAAGACATCCAGGAAGGTCTAAACTAAAGATTTACATCATTTAATAAATTTAGCTGTATCGAATCTCTCTCCAAAACTGAAAAGGCATTGATAATTGATAAACAATATTAAAAGGGTAATACATTATTCAATTAAATATGTCATAAATTGTTTTTCAAAAGAATGAATGGATCAAAGGTAAAAAAGGTTGAAATTTTCGGGATTTAAACTATGATTGGAATAAAGTAGGTCATTTTTGATATTTAGTGACAAGGTTAACTATACTCATGTAAAGCAGGCTGATCATTTTTTAAGGTTTAAAAAAAATAGAAAATATGATGATTGAAATTAATTGGTCTAAATTGGAGATTTACAAATGAACAATTATGGAACTGCTTCTAAAATACAGTTAAGTTTTGGGTTCAACATGATAGGAAACTTTCATTTCTCATGTAGGCCTTATATAAAAAGAGGGTCAAAGGATTGTTAAAATACAGCTCCAAAGTAGTAGATTTATAATACAAAAGGAAGACAGTAAAGCTGTCATAAAGTGTAGGATCAATCATTAACCAATCAACAGGGTTCTCTCCATATGAGCTCCAGACAGGACGGATGTTTCCAGGACCTGCTACCCGCATTCCAGGATGGAAAGGTAAGCTTGCACATTTATCTCATAAAGATTTCTTCAATGAGTTACAGGTCCTGGCAGCAGAATTTACAAAATACCAGACGACACAGGAACGTCCAGGCTCGGGATCAGTTCGGGAAATCGACTGGGTGCGCCTGAAGGTCATCAAAAGAAAATGGTCTGAACCTCGCTTCGCCAGACCATACCGAGTCGTGGAGAGTACATCTCATGCTGTCCGTCTACAAGGGAAAGGAGACACGTGGTTCCATTGGAGTCAGCTGAGGAGCCACAACGCACGCTGCAGGGCATACAGGAGAATCTACAGTCTCAACCTGCGGTCGAGGAGTGTCTGCAGGCACATCATAGCGCGGAGGAGGATCTGCATTTCCGGGCAGAAGTCTGCCAAAACCACTTCATTTTCCTGAATTATAAGGCTTAAAAGGCCCAGACAGGCACAATAATCCTGTTCCGGTGTCCTTCCATTGAGAAAAGGAGATTGCAACCTCTCCTTAAACTCACTGTTATATTGGCACAAGACTCCAATTTTCAGTGAGCAACGGACACTCAGGTGAAAACCTGAGGTTTATAACTGAGGAGGAACACGTGAAGGATCAGGCTACAAGATCATCATTAACTTATCTTCTTTTTATTGCGTGTTTTCGTTTTTTGCGAACTCTTTAAGAACATTCGTTTCTTTTTGCGCGTATTTTTGGATCGTTTCCTGACGAAGAATTCATATTCATTTTTGAAAGACTATCGAAGGAGCATAGAGACGAACTCTAACTTCTTATTGTTGAATTGTGAAAAAAAAGAAAAAAAAAAGGTCTTTTGTAATTTTTATGTGTTTATGATGTATTTTTTTTATGTTGTTATTGTTTTGTATTGACAAATTGTAATTTTTGTGGCGAGTATTGTTTTTTAAGTCTGCTGAGCATTTTTTAGTAATTTCGAGATATCTTACTCTGGTTTTCTAATTTTATACTTGGGCTGATATTTCTATTGTGTGTTTTCTTCTATTGACATAACTGAGTTTTATGATTTTTCATGTTTGATAAGTGAAATGTATTTTTAGTTTAGTTTTTACTGGTTAAAATTTTGTGGTTCATCAGGTGAGTATTAAATTGTTGGACAGCGCAAGATACATTTGATAAGTTCAGATACTGGAGTTCAGCTTCAGACACATGACCTGGCAGTGGAACTAGGAGGTGCTGTTTAAAAAGGGGACTGTTATAAAATTGGGCTAATGTTTTAGTTTTTTAGTATACTAAATAGTTTTTTGGTTCCTCTATTAGAAGGCTTAATCAATTTATTTGTGAGGTCTGTGTGTCTCAGACCTCAAAACGGGGACTGTTAAAGAAAAATGATTATTTTTAGCTTTTAATACAGTTAATCTTATGGCATGTGTAAACACTCTCACTTGAACATATTTCTTAATTTTGAACAAGGCTGTGTTAATGATTTAAAACTACTAATGGGTAAGTATTTAGAGCACCAGGCCATAGAATGAGTATCTCCTGGGGGGTGAATAACAGTTAAGCCTGCAGGAGAGATTTCTGCTTGGTTTACAGAAGGTCAAAAGTCTTCCAGAATAAACAACCAGGGATGGTGTGAAACTGAATCAGGAAAAAGGCCCCCGCATTCCACATCAATTCTGTGGAAGCTTATCTTGTGTTTTATGACCCTAAGAATTCTAGATGCCAGGACAAGCTTTCCGCCTTTTCTTGTTAAAACAAAGAAGCAAATGACCCCAGATGTTTGCAGTAAATAAGGGGAAGCTCTAGGCAGTGTCAGAGATGGCGTCTGGTTGGAGGACCGAGGGCCAGCCCTTTTTGAATGGATTAGATACAAGAGGATAAAGCTTTCTAAATAGAAGTTACAGATCAGATTTTGCTCTTGCAAACTCTCCAAAGATGTCTTGTACGTCTTTGCTTTCTTTCCTCCTATGTCAGGTAATGGAATGTATGTCTCTGTTGTTCTGCAGTTTCTGGTGTAGGTTTGTGCATTGTCTTATTTCTAAGTTTATGCATTGTCTTATATTGGATTAAACTCTGTATTTCTGTGACGTCAACACGCAATGTTGGTTTTTATTACCAAGCGCAGCTCGCCAGGTGGACCTGGAGAGGGAAGAATGAGAAGCCAACCTTTTTCCAAAGTTAACTATGTTAGAATATTTTCTTCCTTTACAATGTCATCCTTCAACATCTCTAGAAACTGTATGTCCTCTTGAGATATGTTCCCCTCTAGGATTCATGTCCAGAAAATCAGTTTCAAGTGTTTTAATCACAGAGGCAGATGTGATTGATGGAAGTTTTTTCAGTTTGACATGATTGCAGATCCCTGCTATCTCTACTGAACTTGTCCATGGCTTAACAGATTCATCTATACCCCAGCCTAAATCAGTTTTGAATGCATAAGGATCATAATCATGTCCTGGTATAACCTATCTTGACTTTAAAGCTCTTGTACCGTCATAACTCTTGTTAGAATGTGTTTTTTCTCCAGAGGAATATATTCTATTTTTCCGCTACTATTTAAAAAAAATTATTTCACTTTTAAGAAATGTTCCTCAAATTTTAGTCATTAACTTTTGTTGTTTTATCCCTGCTACTTAAGTTTTGCTTGTCTAACTTTTTTCTTTTTTTATGAAGAAACTCCATATCACAAGTGCATGGTTGGGTGGAGGTTTATAGAGGAGAACTCCATGCAGAGAGTGTAGCTGAAGGTGGTTTCTTTGCAGATTTAATTTAAAAGGTGGAGACAGAAGTTAAAATCCCCCCAAAAAATAAATTCACAAATTATTGAAAACCAGGAATACTCACAAGAAGGGCAAAGAAATGACAACGAACCAGCAAACAGGGACTGAACAGGTGTGTATATGAGAGATAGAAATAAAAACCAGGCTAATCAGCAGATCGGGACCAGGTGTGGACAAATGAATCTGTAAGGGGGCTAGGGGAAATGAGACTGACACAATAGGGCAAAACAAGAAATAACTAAGAACTCAAATACAATCAAAAATAACTACAATAACAAAAATTGAAATAAAACAATAAAAACTCAAAGAAAAAACTTAAGCAGAACCAAAACCATATAATAAATCCGTATAGCCAGGTAATGTATTTAGAAAAATGTGTTATTATTTTACAATGAAAGCATAATGTTTGAATTCTAATAAAAAAAAATTTATCAATCCTGTAGGTAATTAACCCCTACAAATAGCCTGTGCCTGACCTCATAGTGAGAAAGGACAGGATCTGGATTTCTGCAGTGTTGAATCCAGAAAAGATTCTAGATTACAAAGTTTACAGTATCCTACAAGTAATGGTATTACATCCTTTAAATCAGTGAACACTCGTTAAAAGAATATCACCTTTGTCACTCGTAGGTAAATTACATACCATAATCTGATGTGACTAAAGTCAAATCACAAGCAATAATCCATAATATTATGAGTCATCCACTTTATTAATAGTCATTTCATAAGCAAGTATATTTCTATCTTAAACAGTTTTTATTGAGGAATCATACATGAAAATTGAAACATCAACAATACACATTTGTCCTCTTTTTTATGTGAACAAACAAAAAAAAAACGTAAAGACAATCCAAAATCAAAACCAAACAAAAGTGACATAATTAAACAAGAACATTCCCCCCCACCCCCCCTCTCTGGGACTAACATCTTATCACACAGAGAATCAAAGCAAATTCTCTTCAAATAGAGTTATTAATATATTGCTGAAGGGGTTGCCAGGTTCTGTTGAATCGCTTTAAGTTATGTACATTTTTAGCAAATAAGGTGATAAAAGGTCACTAAATTCTTTATAAAATTCCCCAGGATATCCATCAGGACCAGCCGTTTCCCCACTTTTCAGTGATTTGATAGCAACCTGAATATCTATGCATGAGAGATTTGCGTTAAGAGAGCTCTTGTCTCCTTCTGTTAAAGTTTGGAGATTGCAACTATCTAAAAACTCCTGTATAATTAAATCATCTTTCACAGCGTTGGAGGAATACAATGACTCATAGAACTGCTTAAATCTATGATTAATGTCTTTGTGTGAGATTAAAATTTCCCCATTTTCTGATTTAATTTTGTTAATTGTACGGTCACTTTCCATTTTCCTTAATTGTCTAGCCAATAATTTATTAGGTTTCTCCCCAAATTCGAAATATTTCTGTTGAGTAAAAATGAAGGCTCTAGTAATGTGGTCTGACAATAATTGGTTATATTTGTACCTCAGTGAAAGAATTTTTTTATAGGTTTCTGTGGAAGGGTGTGTAGCATTATCCTTGTCCAGACGCTTAATTTGTTGCTCTAAATCCACTAACTCTGCACGATTCCTTTTCCTCTTTGCTGCTCGAAAAGATATAATACCTCCCCTTAAATAGGCTTTCATAGTTTCCCACAATATTGAAGGGGATGTTCCCGGAAGGTCATTCATTTCAAAGAAAAATATAATCTGCTCTTTGACAAACTTACAGAAATCTGGTTCTTTCAATAATTGTGGGTCTAATTTCCATATTCTTTCGGTTTGGTTCAAATGATCTAAATGTAAATCTAGCGAAAGGGGGGCGTGATCTGAAATTGATATATTGTGATATTTTACTTCGCTAGTATAGGGCAGTAACTTTGCATCCATCAATAAATAATCAATTCGTGTGTACACATTATGAACATTTGAGTGGAATGAATAGGCTCTCTCTTGTGGGTTGAAAATCCTCCAGCTATCAAACAAATTAGAGTTATTTAAGTATTCCTTAAGGAAAGTACTAGCGTTAGAGGCCGGAGCTCTACGTGTTGACGAGCGGTCTAGGTATGGATCTAAAACAAGGTTTAGGTCCCCTCCGATAATCAGATTAGTCTGCGAGATGTTAGGTATTTGGGCTAAAACGTGTTTGTAAAAAAGTGGAGAGTCTCTGTTGGGGCCATAGATATTAACCAGAGTTATAGGAGCAGAGTACAGTTTTCCAACTAATATTAAATATCTGCCCTCCCTGTCAGATATGGTTGACTCAAGGGTGAAAGGTGTACCTTTTTTGAATAATATTGCCACACCTCTAGCCCTCACTGCACAAGTAGAGTGATAAGCCTGCCCTGTCCATCTACATCTCAGTTTTATGTGCTCATTTTTATTAAGGTGGGTTTCCTGAAGGAAAATTACATCACTGGACAATGTCTTTAGGTGTGCTAATACCTTACCCCTTAACAGATTATTTAACCCCCTTT